>NC_053487.1:15994683-16277566 GCF_015227805.2 Hirundo rustica | reverse complement strand
CCGGAGCAGCCCGGTCCCGCCCCCCTGGCTCGAATCCCGCTCCCCCGGGATCCCCCCCACTCCTCAATGATGTCACCCCCCTGGCAAGCCGCGGCCCTTGCAGGGACTCGGTTGCCAGGCAACCCAGTGCCTCAGGGCACAGGCGTCCCAGCTCCCTCAAACCCGGAAGTGCCCGAGCAGGGAACGGGAGCAGAGACAGCTGCCAGCTCCTGCTCCATTCCCACCCTTGCCCCTGTTACCTTCCGCAATGCCCGCGGTGGTAACAACAGGGCAGAGTACCACCCATTTCCCCGAGCCACCATCAAAGAGATCTGCAAAGCTCACAGGATATATGGCCGTGATGGACCATATTTCAGAGGGCTTCTCAGAGCAGATCTCTCTGCAGAGGAGGTGGTGCCTGCTGATTTAAAGTACCTGTTTTCTTGCTTGCTGAACCCAACAGAGTACATCCTATGGGTCACAGCTTGGAAAAGGCTGCTCCAGGAGGCCTTACCAGGGCTCCTCAACCATGTTAACACTAGAGTGGATGCTCAGGGAATCCCTCTCACTCTCGACCACCTGGCTGGGGAGGGGCAGTGGGCAGAAGCCACTGACCAAGTGGTCATTCCTGTCCAGTGCCTCCACATAGTGAGAAAGACAGCCCTGACTGCATTCTTCAGCATGCAAACACAAGGTCCTGCGATTTCTTATTCGAAAATCAGGCAGGACCAAAGTGAGTCTTTCACAGATTTTGTGGAAAGGCTGTCCCGAGCTATTGAAGCTCAGGTCAAAAATGAAATGGCTCGGGAACACATTTTATCGGAGATTGCGTTTTCAAATGCAAATGATTTATGTCGTGCTGCAATTTTAAGTTTACCCCTACACCCCAAACCAACCTTACCAGACATGCTTCAGGTATGTCAGGTAAAAGTGGCTTTTATGAGCTCCTCTACAGGTCCATGGCCCAAACCTCATCAAGTTGCAGCCATGGAAGCTGAAGATTCCCGAAAAACACCGAACACCGGGAAGAAGCATTCTGTGCAAAGCTCCCAGAAGTGTTTTTTGTGCGGGAATTTGGGGCATTGGGTTTCCAAATGCCCCCTCAAGAAAGAATTAGAGGACCTCAAAAACAAAAAAGGGGGAGGGGAAGGGGAAAAAGGGAGAGGGTTTAAACCCTCACAAAAAAAACTGGTGAAAGAGCGCAGGTCTGCCCTGCGTGAGGAAAAAAAATGGGGTGGACCGGGCAGGAGGGGAGGGGAAAGGGAGCCAAGGGAAAAAGAAGGAGAAGCTGCAATGCCCCATTCAGGGTGGCAGCAAACATAACACACTGGAAATGACTTACACGGACCATGACATGGCACAACCAATTTTGACAACCAATTCTAAATATACCCCCTACAGGTTGCAGCTAACGGAGGGTTTGCACCTGAAAGACGACAACTGGAATTTTGTGTCAGTTGACAACAGTGAGCAGGGTACCTGGCCAAGGGTCAAAGGTAAGCTCATCGTTGTGGGGGACTGCAAACACACCCCAAAAGAGATCGAAATTCTTCCAGGAACACTTGATAACAATCCTGGAAAGTTCGTTCTCTGGCTACGCTGCACTCACCCACCAACATTCCTACCTAAAGGGCAGACAGTTGCCCAGATCATACCCACCTGGGAACACCTGGAAGAAGACAACATACCAACAGCTTGTCCCGTGCACAGCATCACAGAAGTGAAACCCCAGGTGGGATGTGAGTTACAGGTGGGTGATGAGGCCATTAACATCACAGGCCTGCTCGACACAGGCGCACACGTGACTGTAATACCAGCTAAGCACTGGCCGTCACGTTGGGCCTTGGAAAACGTGGCAGGACACGTGCAAGGAATAGGGGGAATGCAATTGGCTAAGAAATCAAAGTGTGGTGCAAATTAAGTGGCCAAAAGGGCAGTTGGCCAGTTTACGCCCTTTTGTTTTGGATTATAGGGAACCCTTGTTGGGGAGAGACCTGATGGCCCAGTGGGGAGTCACGATTGACATCCCAGACCCCCCACAGGATTTTTGGGCGGCCGTCGCTGAGGAGCGCCCTACCCACAAGCTGAATTGGAAAACAGATGCACCAGTGTGGGTTGAACAGGGGCCGCTTTCAAAACAGAAATTGAAGGCGCTCGAAGAGCTCGTGGAGGAGCAGTTAGCTAAGGGTCACATTGTAGAGACCACCAGCCCTTGGAATTCGCCGGTTTTCATCATCCGGAAGCCGGGGGAAGGAAAAGTGGAGACTCCTCCAAGATCTCAGACAAATTAATAACGTGATAGAAGACATGGGCTCTCTTCAACCTGGGATGCCTACCCCGACCATGCTCCCACAAAATTGGAAATTGGCTGTTATAGATATAAAAGATTGTTTCTTCCATATTCCCCTACACCCTGACGATGCACCACGTTTTGCATTCTCGGTTCCCACTGTTAACCGAGAGGCCCCGAAGAAACGCTACCATTGGAGGGTTCTTCCCCAAGGGATGAAGGTGTCACCTATCATCTGCCAGTGGTATGTGGCTTCCTTGCTGTCCCCGGTCCGCGTAGCCGCTGAGAAAGCAATCATCCATCATTATATGGATGATGTGCTTGTGTGTGCTCCCACCGATGATGTCTTGTCCCACGCACTTGACCTGACAATTAATGCATTGGTTGTTGCAGGGTTCGAGCTGCAGGAAGACTAGGTGCAAAGGATGCCACCTTGGAGGTACCTTGGGCTGGAAATTGGCAAGCGGACCATTGTGCTGCAAAAATTGGAAATCAAGGCCAAAATTCAGACCCTTGCAGATGTCCATCAGCTGTGTGGGGCATTGAACTGGGTGAGACCCTGGCTGGGCCTCACAACTGAGGACCTAGCCCCTCTTTTCAATTTATTGAAAGGGGGAGAGGAGCTGAGTTCTCCCAGGGAACTAACCCCGGAAGCGAAGGAGGCGCTGGAAAGGGTACAGCATCTCATGTCCACTCGGCAGGCTCACAGGTGTGATCCAGACCTGCCTTTCAAATTTATAATAATGGGGAAATTGCCACACCTCCATGGAGTCATTTTCCAATGGAGAAATAACATCAAAAAGGACCAGGGCAGAGAGGACCCGCTTCTAATCATAGAATGGGTCTTTCTCAGCCATCAAAGGTCCAAGAGAATGACACGTCCACAGGAACTGGTGGCTGAACTGATCCGAAAAGCCAGAGTCCGGATCAGGGAATTGGCAGGGTGTGATTTTGAATGCATTCACATTCCAATTGGATTAAGATCGGGCCAAATTACAAAGGCAATGTTAGAACACCTGTATCGGGAAAATGAAGCACTGCAGTTTGCTCTAGATTCCTTCACTGGGCAAATCTCAATTCATCGGCCAGCCCACAAAATTTTTAATCAGGATGCCAAATTCACACTGAATTTGAAAGATGTTCGGAGCAGGAAGCCTTTAGAGGCCTTGACCATTTTCACGGACGCATATGGTAGGTCCCACAAGTCAGTTATGACTTGGAAGGACCCTCAGACTCAGCAGTGGGAGGCAGATGTTGCCGAGGTGGAGGGATCACCTCAAGTTGCTGAGTTGTCCGCTGTCATCAGGGCTTTTGAAAGGTTCCCTGAACCCTTCAATTTAGTAATGGACTCCGCTTATGTAGCGGGTGTGGTGTCCAGAGAAGATCAGGCAATACTGCAGGAAGTGTCTAACACCGCACTGTTTGAGCTGCTTTCTAAGCTTGTCAAGCTTGTCTCCCACAGGGAGCAGCCATTTTTTGTGATGCATACAAGATCACACACCGATTTGCCGGGGTTCATAGCTGAGGGGAACAGAAGGGCTGATGCTCTTGCTGCTCCTGCAGCGATGGCCCCATTGCCAAGCATTTTTGAGCAGGCAAAGCTCAGCCATCAGCTTCACCATCAGAACGCGCCTGGCCTTGTTCGCCGGTTTCACATCACCCGGGAACAGGCCAAGGCAATTGTGGCTACGTGTCCCTCCTGTAACCAACATGCACTCCCCACCTTGAGTGCAGGAGTAAACCCCAGAGGTCTGAACAGCTGTGAGCTGTGGCAGACTGATGTGACACATATCCCCCAATTCGGCCGATCTAAATATGTGCACGCTTCTGTGGACACTTTTTCCGGTGCAGTTTTTGCTTCTGCCCACGCAGGAGAGAAGACCTTGGATGCGATTAAACACCTCATCCAGGCTTTCTCCTTCATGGGCATCCCAAAAGAATTAAAAACTGATAATGGCCCAGCGTACCGTTCCAAGGAATTCTGCAGCTTCCTGCAACAATGGGGAGTGGGTCATAAAACCGGCATCCCTCATTCCCCAACAGGCCAAGCTGTAGTGGAGAGGACCCACAGGGAAATCAAAAGGGTCCTTAACCAACAACAACCGGTGTTTAAAACAGAAACACCACAGACCCGATTGGCCAGGGCTCTATTCACTTTGAATTTTTTAAACAGCACCTTTGAGTTTTTAAACCCTCCCATTGTTCGTCATTTCGGGGCAAACCCTCAGCTAAACATCAAAGAGAGGCCGCCAGTCATGGTCCGGGACCCTGAGACTGGAAGGACAGAGGGACCTCATGATTTAGTCAGGTGGGGCCGTGGGTACGCTTGCGTGTCCACCCCCACGGGGCCGCGATGGTTACCATCAAAATGGGTGAGGCCCTATGTCCCGAAGGTCTCGGGGGAGAAAAAGAAACTGCCACAGGTTACTCAGGCAGCTTTTAGGAGGAAAAGGAGGGAAGATTTTTCCCCGGATAGTTTCGCTTTCCTGAATGACCCCTGCTCGAATGCTGATTGTTTGTTTTAGTTCTTCTAGTCCCGATGGAACCTGTCCAGCGCCAATCCCCTGTGCTGAGGAAGTTTCACCTGCTCCTTGGTTGGGGACTGGGGAATTTCGGGCTGGGTGGGTTCAATTTTGAAATCAGTTTTGTTATTTTTGTTTGTTATTCTGTTAATTTTAATTGGATTTGGTATCATCAAAAAAATGTTAAGTAGATTAATTTCTAGCACCACACATGCCCCCTCTGTGAACCATATTGCTGTATCATCTGTGCCTGGATGGGAGGAAGACGTGGAACTGGAGGAAGACCCAGAAGACAGAAGACACCCAGAGGATGAACCTCAGATGAAGTGGCCCACTCAGCCAGAGTGGCTCACCGAGAGTTACCCGGACTTCGAATATCATCCTCCTCCGTTCCAGCCCTCCTCCTGTCATTAAAACAAAAAAGGGGGAGATGTGGTTGTGCAGAACTGTTTTATTAGATTTTTGTAAGAAGTTTATGTTATGGTTCGTTTCACTGTATCCCCAATTCTGTATCCCTTTTGTGTTGTCTGTATAATAAGGTGTTTTGTGTCAATCATCCCATACCTCACATGACATGTAACATCCCCTCTGCCCCAACCCCCTCATAACCAGCCTGCCCTTCGGCCCTGGTATAATTGCCTGTTCCCATTAGCATATCAATATTAACCATACGCCTAGGATCACCCTGACCCAGTGTCCTATTCCGTTCCACTGCTCTGACTGCCAAATGAGTCCATTTATTCTCAACGAAGTCATATTCAACTGGTGGGAAAAGGGCTCGAGCCAAGCTCTGAATGTCAAAGGGTGACAAAAGACTGGCATTAAATTAACGAAGAACCTGCATCACCTCGGCTGAGCCCAAACCATATTTCCCGACTGCATCACGCAGTTCTGACAAAGCCTGCCAAGCCAAGGGTTGATAGGTGTTATGAGTAGCACCCTGAAGGACAGGGAAGGCCTGAGGACCCTCAGATGAAGCAGCAGCACCTGCCTTATCCTGCCCTGTGGACCCCACAGGGTCAGAGGCAGGCACTCGACTGGGGACTAGCTGAACATCAGACATGGCAGGTCCAGCACCAGCATCAGCATCTCCACTTAGTCCTTCAACCTTAGCCTTTACCTCTCCCCAAAAGCGCCTGTGGTCTTTCGGGCGTACAGTCACCTGACAAGGGGGTAGCGTCCAGGCTGTGGATGAAGAGCTAACAGCGCGGGAATTTCTGCTCTTGTCAAAGACCGGTCGCATGTCGGCCGTATCCCCGTTCGCGCTGAACTTAAACACCTCGGTGCCTGCAGCCGTCGCAACGCTAGCAGCGGAAATCGGGAGGGGGGGGCCGGACCAGCCGCAGGCGCTGGGCCCGCCACATCCTCAGTGGCGCTGGAGTCCGCGCCAGCCATGGGAGACTGGTCCTACGGCTCCACGGTGGACACGCATCCCTGCGCAGCTGATGAGCCTGTGCTGCGTTCAGGCGGAGAGGGCGACGGCGCCTCCGTCACTGGCAGGGCCGCGTCGGTCCCTGCTGGCAGCTCCTTAGAACTAGCCGCATCAGAGCCTCTCCCCACCCCGCGAGCACAGCCTGCAGCCCATGGGGCTGGCGCGGGAGGCGGAGTGTCCAGAAACCCCCGCGAGAAGGGGTCCCGCAGGGGGGCGGACGCCTGCAGCCCCCCCACCCCGGAGCGGGGCGAAGCTGTCAGCCCGCGCAGGGAGGCGGCACCCGCCGAGGGACTGACCGAGGCTTTGCCTTCAGCAGCATCCCTGCCCCGCGCTGCCGGCGGCACGGGGGCACAGGCGGCCGACGCAGCCACCTCTGGGCTCGGCCCAGGTGGCAGAGCAGGAAACTCCACGTCGCCTGACCCCATCGGATACGTAACGGTCGTGCGGCAGAACAGATAATGCACAGTGACCTAATCTCAGCCGAAAGAAAGCGGAGCCCACTTTTCTGGGCCCCCCTCACCCACTAACACCGGAAAGGCATGGAGAACGGGCGGCCCCGCCCCGCTCCAGCGGCTCTGCTGCGCGGGGGCCGGCAGTACCGGCCCCAGGCTCGGCGGGGCTCTGCCCCCCCTCTGCCCTAGACCAGCGCCAGAACCCGAGGGGGGGAACCCCCCTCGCAGGAACGGGGGAGGAAGGGGAAGAATCCACATCACAAAGCAGCTGAAGTTCAGATTCCGAGTCTGACATAACGACCCCGCCTCCCTCCAGTTCTCCGTCCTGCTTCGGACTGGGGCTCTCAGCCTTCGAGCTGTAAGGAGTCGACGTAAATACAGCTCTCTCAAATAATTAACACTGCAGTAACAACTCCGCAGTTTCTTCATCATATTCTATTTCAAGGGAGTCTAACATACAGTCCCCCAGGAGGTACCACTCCCGTCGACTGAGCACAGACCCTGGCGTGGGAAAGAACCCATGCCGCTTGCCCCATGCAAATAGATCCTGGAGTCCTTCACGGGATATCTGGGTGTCCTTCCGCTCCAAGAGATCTCCGCAAAGTTCCAAAACTAAGGAATCCTCCATGATAAACACAAAACAGGGAAAAAGGGGAAGGAAAAACCTCCCCAAACTGCTCATACACTCGGAGTCACCAGATGTCACTGCGACACACAAAGCAGCCACACGCAGACAAGAGATTTTCGCAAGGCAGAGGTCGTCTTCCTTCTCTCGGGTCTCTCAGCTTTGAGCGGGAATCGGAAGGACCTCTGCCTTCAAAAATCTCTTGTCTGCGTGTGACTGCTTTGTATGTCTTGGTGACACTGGAGTTTTTCCATTATCTCTTTTGGATCATATCACCTTTCCAGAGCACTCGTTAGACTTGGTTCTTGGCGTTACATATTTCATTCCCTTTCATGAAAGGAAAGACTTATTTTCAGGAAAGGAATGAAATCTTGCGATTCAATGCGGACAAAACTTGCAAGCTTTGCTCCATGGCCCTGCACTTCTTGTCATCCCATTCACTAGCATTGTTTTCACATGGTTTTGAAATTTTTCCTTTCTATTTTTTTTCACATTTTGTTTCTTCAGATTGCTCTCCTGTCTCTGAATTTACATTTCTTCCCACGTTTAAGGATTGGATTTGGAGTAATTTGAGCAAGTTATGGTCTTTTTCACTGGCCCTCATTTCATCTCAGTCCTCTTGGCTCTGATCCCTCAATTTCCAAAATTTCTGGATTTTTTTTCATTCCACTCTTTGTGATCATATCTCCTTTCCAGATCATTTGTTAGACTTGGTTCTGAGAGTTCAAGTTTTCATTCCCTTTCATGAATGAAAAGCCTTTCTTTCAGCAAAGGGAATGAATTCTTGCAATTTCTATGAGGATGAAACTTGCAAGCTTTGCTCCATTTCCCTGCACTTATTGTCATCCCATTCACTGTCACTGTTTTCACAGGGTTTTGAAAAATTTCCTTTTTCCTTTTTTCTTTTTTTTCACATTTTGTTTCTTCATATTCTTACCCTGTCTCTGAATTTACATTTCTTCCTGTGTTTAAGGATTGGATTTGGAGTAATTTGAGCAAGTTATGGTCTTTTTCACTGGCCCTCATTTCATCTCAGTCCTCTTGTGTGGGGATGCAAGAAGTGTTTTATTAGGTTTTTATAAGGAGTTTATGTTATGGTTCATTTCACTGTATCCCCATTTCTGTAACCCTTTTGGGTTTTCTGTATAATAAGGTGTTTTGTTTCAATCATCCCACCCCCCACCTATCTGTGTCCATCCCCTCTTCCCCCCCTCACTCGGGGGCAGACTGTCTATCACGCCAGGAGCTCTCCCAGATTGCGAAATCTCAGGGAGAGGGCTTCAGGTGATAGGTAGCCTGGAGGGAATTCCTTTCGCTCTGGATTTTAGTGGTCCAAGACTTGGGGGTGGGCACACCTTGTTACCCCCTGAATCCCCTGATTTGTTATTTTGTTGTATCCCCCCTGGAACCCCTCCCCCGCTTATAAGGTAGAGGAGGGAGATTCAAATCCTCTCAGCTCTCCAGCTCTGCTCTCCTCTCTCGCTTGCTGGCCTCTCTGGCCTGAGGTTTGGACTAGCTGCCGACTTCCCGCAGCTGGGCTTGAATAAACATCTTTTAACAAGCTGAGAGCCAGCCTTTTCCTACTGACGTTGCTGTCACAACACTATTTGGTCAAGCTGCTGCTGAGAAGCCGACCAGCAGGTAAAGATAGCCTGCGTGCCTATCCGAACTGGGAACATCTGTCGCTGTGCTGACCAGAGCTAGCCGGAGGTCAGCTTCCGCCCGATGCGGGGGCAGAACCAGCCACGCTCTTGGCTCTGATCCCTCGATTGCAAAATTTCTGGATTTTTTCCATTCACTCTTTTTGATCATATCTCCTTTCCAGAGCACTTGTGAGACTTGGATCTGTGAAGTCCAGATTTAATTCCCTTTGGTGAAAGGAAAGGCTTACTCTCAGAAAAGGAAATTAGATCTTGCACTTGTAAAAACGATTAAACTGGCAAGCTTTGCTCCATGTCCCTGCACTTCTTGTCATCCTATTCACTATCATTGTTTTCACATGGTTTTGAAATTTTTACTTTTTTTTTTTTTCACATTTTGTTTCTTCAAATACTTTTTTGTCTCTGAATTTACATTTCTTCCCACGTTTAAGGATTGGATTTGGTATAATTAGAGCAAGTTATGGTCTTTTTCAATGGCCCTCATTTCATCTCAATCCGCTGGGCTCTGATCCCTCCATTTCCAAAATTTCTGTAGTTTTTCCATTATATTTTTTTTGATCGTATCACCTTTCCAGAGCATTTGTTAGACTTGGTTCTGGGAGTTCCAGATTTCATTCCCTTTCATGAAAGGAAAGACTTATTTTCAGCAAAGGGAATTGTGTCTGGTTCCGTCCTCGCACCGGGCGGGAGATGACCTCTGGCTAGCTCAGGTCAACACAGCCACAGAATTTCCCAGTTCGTTTCGGCTTCTCAGCTTATCAGCTGGACCCAATAGTGTCGTGACAGCAACGGCAGCAGAAGAGAAAAGGCTGGCTCTCAGCTTTGCAGGTTAAAAGATGTTTATTCTGGCGCAGCTGCGGGAAGCCCACAGCTGGTCCAAACCTCAGGCCATGGGGGCCAGCAAGCGAGAGTGGAGAGCAGAGCTGAGAGCTCTGAGCTGAGAGGATTTGAATCTCCTTCCTACCCCTTATTAGTGGGGGAGGGATTCAAGGGAGGTGTCCTGGTTTGGGACAAATTTGGGAGAAAACCCCTGTCGAGGATCCCTCTAAGGAAGCAAGCCCAAGTGGCCCCTCCCTCCAACCGGTCCGGAAAAAAAAAAAACTTCTTTGGAGAAAAGTGGAAAAAGCTATTTTACTAAACAAATGAAGTGCATACAAGTATAAAGAATGAATAATATGAAACAATAAAACCTCTCCTTCTGATGTGAGATGGCAAATTGAGAAAGTCCTTGCCGTGGGTGTAGTTCGGCTCTCTCTCTCAGTCTCTCGTCAGTCCCAGTCTCTCCGGTGCTGCTGGAAAATGCCGAGGTCCAGGCCCCGGTGGGCCACAGGTGCAGCCCCCAGTGCTCCCCTGGGTTTTCAGTCCAGAGCAGGTTTCAACAGTTCCAAGAAAAAGGAAAAAAACAGTCCAGGGAACTTCTCTGCCCTAGCTAGCTGAAACTAACTAAAAGCAAAAAAATAAATCTCTGTCCTGCAGTCTCTCCAAGCGTCCGCCGAACACCCCGTCCGCAGAAGAATGTGGAGGAGTCAGGCAGTTTTCTCAAAACAAACTCCGCGTTTCTCCTTGCTTTAGAACCAGTCTTAAAGGCACAGGACTCAATATACAGCACAAACAGAACAGATGATTGGGGATACAAGCATCATAAAGTTACCCTAGGACAGGAGGTTTCAACAAGACAACAAATTAGGGGATTCAGGGGGTAACAAGATGTGCCCACCCCCAAGCCTTGGACCACTAAAATCCAGAGCTAAAGGAATTCCCCGCAGGGGACCTATCACCCGAAGCGCTCTCCCTGAGATTTCACAACCTGGGAAGGCTCCTGGAGAGACAGGCTGCCCCAGAGCAAGGGGGGTGGGAGGACTGACACAAAACACCTTGTTCTACAGAAAACAGAAAAAGGGCTACAACATTGGGGATACAGTGAAATGAGCCATAACATAAACTTCTTATAAAAACCTAATAAAACAGTTCTGCACCACCACATCTCCCCCTTTTTTGTTTTAATAACAGGAGGAGGGCTGGAATGGAGGAGGATGATATTCAAAGTCCGGGTAACTCTCAGCGAGCCACTCTGGCTGAGTGGGCCGCTCCATCTGAGGTTCCTCTTCTGGGTGTCTCCTGTCTTCAGGGTCTTCCTCCAGTTCCACGTCTTCCTCCCATCCAGGCACGGATGATACAGCAACTTGGTTCACAGAGGGGGAATGTGTGGTGCTAGAAATTAATCTACTTAACAGTTTTTTCATGATGCCAAACCCAATTAAAATTAACAGAATAAAAAACAAAAATAACAAAACTGATTTCAAAATTGAACCCACCCAGCCCGAAATTCCCCAGTCCCCCAACAATCCATCCAGCCAGCCACCAGTCTCTCTCTGGATGTCATTCACTATGTCCCGGATGCTCTGGATGGCTTTGTGGCCTGCCCCATTGCCCTGGTGGCTTTGGGCTGGGGCACCAACCATCCGGAGACAGGTGCAGCGAGACTGGCAAGCAGGAGGATGCTGAGGAGCAGGTGAAACTTCCTCAGCACAGGGGACTGGCGCTGGACAGGTTCTGACAGGACTAAAAGAACTAAAACAAACAATTAGCATTCAAGCAGGGGTCATTCAGGAAAGCGAAACCGTCCTGGGAAAAATCTCCCCTCCTTTTCCTCCTAAATGCTGCCTGAGTAACCTGTGGCAGTTTCTTTTTCTCCCCTGAGACCTTGGGGACATGGGGCCTCACCCATTTTGATGGTAACCATCTCGGCCCCGTGGGGGTGGACACGCAAGCGTACCCACGACCCCACCTGACTAAATCATGAGGTCCCTCTGTCCTTCCAGTCTCAGGGTCCCGGACCATGACTGGCGGTCTCTCTTTGATGTTTAGCTGAGGGTTTGCCCCGAAATGACGAACGATCGGAGGGTTTAAAAACTCAAAGGTGCTGTTAAAGAAATTCAGTGTGAATAGAGCCCTGGCCAGTCGGGTCTGCGGTGTTTCTGTTTTCAACACCGGTTGTTGTTGGTTGAGGACTCTTTTGATTTCCCTGTGGGTCCTCTCCACTACAGCTTGGCCTGTCAGGGAATGAGGGATGCCTGTTTTATGTCCCACTACCCATTGTTGCAGGAAGCTGCAGAATTCCCTGGAACAGTACGCTGGTCCATTATCAGCTTTTAATTCTTTTGGGATGCCCATGAAGGAGAAAGCCTGGATGAGGTGTTTAATTGCATCCAAGGTTTTCTCCCCTGCGTGGGCGGAAGTGAAAACTGCACCAGAGAAGCTGTCCATTGACACGTGCACATATTTAGATCGGCCGAATTGGGGGATATGTGTCACATCAGTCTGCCACAGCTAACAGCTTTCAGACCTCTGGGGTTCACTCCCACACTTAAGGTGGAAAGTGCATGTTGGTTACAGGAGGGACACGTAGCCACAATTGCCTTAGCCTGTTCCTGGGTGATGTGAAACCGGAGAACAAGGCCAGGCGCGTTCCGATGGTGAAGCTGATGGCTGAGCTTTGCCTGCTCAAAAATGCTTGGCAATGGTGCCATCACTGCAGGAGCAGCAAGAGCATCAGCCCTTCTGTTCCCCTCAGCTATGAAACCCGGCAAATCAGTGAGTGACCTTGTATGCATCACAAAGAATGGCTGCTCTCTGTGGGAGACAAGCTTAACAAGCCTAGAGAGCAGCTCAAACAGTGCTGTGTTAGACACTTCCTGCAGTATTGCCTGATCTGCTCTGGACACCCCCCCCGCTACATAAGCGGAGTCCGTTACTAAATTGAAGGGTCCGGGGAACTGTAGGGTGTTTCTTTTGCAAGAGTTTAAATTCCCCGGCATTCAGGTGGTTTTAGAGTCCTGGCCCTCTGCAAAGCTCTGTGCCAAACGCAGGAAAAGACGGAGTCTTCAAGGTTACATGCTTCGTTTATTAGTTCTTATCTTTCAATTTTCTCAGTGTCCGAAAGATGTTTGCCACGGCTCGGACATCTGGTGACTCCTCCCGTCCCAGGGTTGTCCTTATCTTTTATACTAATTGCTACGTATTTCTTATTTACTATTTCTTACTATTGTCTATCACTATTACTAAAAAAGTCGTCTTTTCTCTGACCCAATCCTCACTAACTACTTTGTGCCACGCCACTGCAGAAATGGAGTGAGGGAAGGAGAAGGAGAAGAAGGAGACAACGCCCCAGATTCTCCATCTTGTCCCCATTCACTTCAAAGCTAGGAATCTAAAATTACTATTTTTTCACCCTGTGATAAGCTAAACTACTATTTTTCACACTCTTGTGGCCTGTAAACCTTCTCCCAGTTTAGCAAGTTTTTCCCAAGGACTGAAATCAAAGCAAGTGTCTCTCTGAGCTCTGGGCTGGGGTCCCAGACCCCCCTGCCCAGGTCGCTGACCCTCCAGGGCAACGAAAGGAATGCCCTGGACTCCAACAATAACTTGCTAAAATTACTCCAAATCCAACCCTTAAAGGCGGGAAGAAATGTAAATTCAGAGACAGGGTAAGAATATGTAGAAACAAAATTAAAAAAAAAAGAAAAAAGGAAAAATTTAAAAACCATGTGAAAACAATGATAGTGAATGGGATGACAAGATGTGCAGGGAAATGGAGCAAAGCTTGCCAGTATAATCCGCACTGAAATTGCAAGAATCCATTTCCTTTGCTGAAAGGAAGGCTTTCTTTTCACCAAAGGGAATGAAATCTGGAACTCACAGATCCAAGTTGTTGGAGTCCAGGGCATTCCTTTGGTTGCCCTGGAGGGTCAGGGACCTGCGCAGGGGGGTCTGGGACCCCAGCCCAGAGCCCAGGGCTCAGAGAGACACTGGATTCGATTTCAGCCCATGGGAGAGGCTTCTTGCACTGCAGGAAGCATTGCAGGCCACAAGAGTGTGAAAAATAGTAGTTTAGTATATCACAGGGTGAAAAAACAGTGGGTTTGGGATTTTTGGCATTGGAGTGAATGGGGCAAGATGGAGAATCTAGGGCATTGTCTCCTTCTTCTTCTTCTTGTTCCCTCATTACATTTCTGCAGTGACGTTGGCACAAAGTAGTTAGTAGTAAAAGACCATACCTTACTCAATTTATTCCAAATCCAATCCTTAAACGTGGGAAGAAATGTAAATTCAGAGACAAGGTAAGGATATGAAGAAACAAAATGTGAAAAAAAAAGAAAAAAGGAAAAAGTAAAAATTTCAAAACCATGTGAAAACAATGATAGTGAATGGGATGATAAGAAGTGCAGGGAAATGGAGCAATGCTTGCCAGTTTAATCCTCATTGAAATTGCAAGAATTCATTCCCTGTGGTGGTGCAGAACTGTTTTATTAGGTTTTTATAAGAAGTTCATGTTATGGTTCATTTCACTGTATCCCCAATGTTGTAACCCTTTTTGTGTTGTCTGTATAACAAGGTTTTTTGTGTCAGTCCTCCCACCCCCCTTGTTCTGGGGCAGCCTGTCTCTCCAGGAGCCCTCCCAGGTTGTGAAATCTCAGGGAGAGGGCTTCAGGTGATAGGTCCCCTGGGGGGAATTCCTTTAGCTCTGGATTTTAGTGGTCCAAGGCTTGGGAGTGGGCACACCTTGTTACCCCCTGAATCCCCTAATTTGTTGTCTTGTTGTAACCTCCCTTGAACCCCTCCCCCACTAATAAGGGGTAGGAGGGAGATTCAAATCCTGTCAGCTCAGAGCTCTCAGCTCTGCTCTCTACTCTTGCTTGCTGGCCCCCATGGCCTGAGGTTTGGACCAGCTATGGGCTTCCCACAGCTGGGCCAGAATAAACATCTTTTAACCTGCAAAGCTGAGAGCCAGCCTTTTCTCTTCTGCTGCCATTGCTGTCACGACACTATTGGGTCCAGCTGCTAAATAGAGAAGCCGAAACGAACTGGGAACTTCTGTGGCTGTGTTGACCTGAGCTAGCCAGAGGTCATCTCCTGCCCGGTGCGGGGACGGAACTAGACACAGAGATTGGCGTTCCAACGTGGAGCAGACCACTCTGGCAGAAGCGGCTTGGACCACGTGGGGTACAGCCCCGCGGTGACAGAGCATCCGGAGCCCACGCAGGGCCCCCGGAGACGAGGCGGACCCTGCGAACGGACTGGGGCGGATTTAGCCTGATGAACAGTCTCTGGGCGTCACGCACCCCTGTGAAACTGACTTTTAAACAAGCACGAGTTCCAGGGGAAAGAAGGGGAGTTTTGGGCCCCGACCGGAGTCCTTCTTGCAGCAGACCAACCTGACCCACGCTATCGCCCCCTGGTCACAGGAACAGGTAAGTATACCCGCAACTGGAGATATTTACCGGTTTTAGGGTTCCCCCGAGGGAGGGGGAAGTTACTGGGGAGGAAAAAATCCTCCAAAAATAGCTGCACAGCTAATGGGTAAACCTCCTGTGATTTCGAGCGAACGGGGTCCGCGGGGGGGGGGAGTGCTTTTCATCTGGGTTTGGGTTCAAAAGCAACTTTGTATCAACATGGGTGGAAAGCTAACGGTTGCTCAGAAAAGGTGGTATTATAACTGTGTTTCGGTTGTGAACGATGCCCAATTGAAAATCTCAAACGACGAGTTAAGAAGTTTTGTTCGCTGGGTACATCTGCATTTTCCCCAAGTATCCCCCGAGGGAGTCTGCAGCGCCGATTTCTGTGGCACTGTAGAAATGGAATTAATTCGGCTAATTCAAACAGAGGACAAAAAGGCTACAAAGTATTTCATTGTGGCGACAAAGGTGAATTCAGCGATTCAGTCTCAAAAGGGAGTGCAGAAAGAGCCCAGCCGAGAAACGTGTTCTCCCCCTCCTCCCCCCGCTTCTTCTCCCCAGCCCCCATGTCCCCGGGAAAGCGTTCTGAATAGAGCAGCAGGGGTCCCGCCCACCCGCTCAGCCTCCAAGAAGCCTCAGCCACCTCGCCCCCACTGGCCCCGTGGGGCCGGCCAAGATTCCTCAGGTGGACCCGGCCAGTCCGCCCGAGAGCTTCCCCTTTCCCTGGTTCAAAAATGCTGTGTTCGGTTTTCTGTGGGGGGGGAATATGGGTCCGAAGCCACGTGGTCCACTCGGGGTCTCCAAGATGGTGGCGACCGCATGGCAGGGGACTCCCCCGCCCCCTTCGTGCCACCCACCCCTCCCTACCCCGGTGACGTGGCCCCCGCCCTGCCTTACCCATGTGACTTCGGATGCCTGCCCCATTGCCCCGCCGGCCCCAGCCCCAGCCCCGCGTGGCACTGCCCCACCCCGTCTGCCCCCTGTGCCAACCTGCACGGCCCCGGCCCGGACCTGCCCCGTGCCGGCCCTGCCCCACGTGGTGCTGGGCAGGCCGCGCTGCCCTCCCAACCCCCTGTGCCTGCACGTGCGCGCAGCGGCACCTCCCCCCCCCCACCGCGGCGCCATCCGCGCCGCCTCCCTCACCCGATCTCGGTGACGTCGCTTTCCCCGCCCCCCCGCTCCCGGCGTGGCCGCGGCCCGCTGCGCCCCCCTCCGGTGCTGCCGGCGGGTGTCACAGTTTCCAGAAATCGCGCTGACCAGCGCAGCCACAGGCTAGCTCAGTGTCTCACTGCGGCAACGTGGTAAGGTCGGAGCGACAGGCTGAGTGCGCCGCTTCCTCCCTGTGGGAACTTGGATCCCACTGCCAGTGACGGGCACGTAGATGACGTAAGAGACCCCGGCAGCTAAGTGAAAGGCGGACTCTCCCGAGCAGGATGTAACGTAGGTTTATTGAGGCAGAGGGAGCGCGGGGCTCTGCACGCTGCAACCTGCTGCCCAGGAGAGACCCCGAGGGCAGGCGCGCGGCAGTTTTTAAAGGGGGGGTGGAAACGGGGGTGCCGACAACCGGTCAGCCAGTCACATGAATCGGGGGGGTTAACCGGGGATGTGAACCATAGAACTGGGGACCAACCACGAAATGATGGGAGGGGGTCTCCCGGGCCCCAGCCTATCACTCGACACCCCTCCCGGAGTTTTCTAGAAGCCAGGGAAGGGTTTCCGAGTGACAGACAGGGCGACCACAAGGAGAGAGGGGGGGGGGATTGACAGTGACAGGTGCAGGGAAGGAATGAATGACAGAAAACGTCTGGTTATACAGTAGACAAAACAACCTATGCAGAACACAGGGGTATACAGCGGACTCAACCATTATAAAAATAACTTAAAAATCTTACAAAAATAACTTAATAAAAACAATTCTCACACCACAACAGGCGGGGGGTGCCTCCGCCGCGGCATGGCCCACCGCTCCCCACGCAGCCGCCGCGCCACCGACAGCCCCGGAGCAGCCCTGTCCCCCGCCGCCGGGGCTCGAGCCCCCTCCCCTGGGATCCCCCCCACCCCCCCACTCCTCGATGAAGTCACCCCCCGGGCAAACCGCGCCCCCTGCAGGGACACGGTTGCCAAGCAACCAAGTGCCTCACGGCACGGGCTTCCTTGCGCCCTCAAACCCGGAAGTGGCCGAGCAGGGAACAGGGGCAGATGGAGCTGTTGGTTCCTGCTCCATTACCACTCTTGCCCCTGTTATCTACTGCAATGTCCGCAGTGGTAACAACAGGGCAGAGTACCACCCATTTCCCCGAGCCACCATCAAAGAAATCTGCAAAGCTCACAGAACATATGGCCAGGATGGGCCATATTTCAGGGGGCTCCTCAGAGCAGATCTCTCTGCAGAGGAAGTGGTGCCTGCTGATTTAAAGTACCTGTTTTCTTGTTGAACCCAACGGAGTACATCCTATGGGTCACAGCTTGGAAACAGCTGCTCCAGGATGCCTTACCAGGACTCCTCAACCAGGTTAACACTAGAGTGGATGCTCAGGGAAACCCCATCACTCTAGAACACCTCACGGGTGAGGGGCAGTGGGCAGAAGCCACTGACCAGGTGGTCATTCCTGTCCAGTGCCTCCACGTAGTGAGACACACAGCCCTGACTGTATTCTTCAGCATGCAAACACAAGGTCCTGTGATTTCATATTCGAAAATCAGACAGGACCAAAGGGAGTCTTTCACAGATTTTGTAGAGAGACTGTCCCGAGCTATTGAAGCTCAGGTCAAAAATGAAATGGCTCGGGAACACATTTTGCGTTTTCGAATGCAAATGATTTATGTCGTGCTGCGATTTTAAGTTTACCCCTAAACCCCAAACCCACCTTACCAGACATGCTTCAGGTATGTCAGGTAAAGGTGCCTTTTATGAGCTCCTCCACAGGTCCACGGCCCAAACCTCATCAAGTTGCAGCCATGGAAGCTGAAGATTCCCGAAAAACACCGAACACCAGGAAGAAGCTTTCTGCTCAAAGCTCCCAGAAGTGTTTTTTGTGCAGGAATTTGGGGCATTGGGTTTCCAAATGCCCTCTCAAGAAAGAATTAGAGGACCTCAAAAACAAAAAAGGGGGAGGGCAAGGGGAAAAAGGGAGAGGGTTTAAACCCTCACAAAAAAACTGGTGAAAGGGCGCAGGTCTGCCCTGCGTGAAGGGCACATGACATGGCACAACCAATTTTGACAACTAATTCTAAGAATACCCCCTACAGGTTGCAGCTCACGGAGGGTTTGCACCTGAAAGACGACGATTGGAATTTTGTGTCAGTTGACAACAGTGAGCAGGGTACCTGGCCAAGGGTCAAAGGTAAGCTCATCGTTGTGGGGGACTGCAAACACACCCTAAAAGAGATCGAAATTCTTCCAGGAACACTTGATAACAATCCTGGAAAGTTCGTTCTCTGGCTACGCTGCACTCACCCACCAACATTCCTACCTAAAGTGCAGATAGATGCCCAGATCATACCCACCTGGGAACGCCCAGAAGAAAACAACATACCAACAGCTCGTCCCATGCACAATATCACAGAAGTGAAACCCCAGGTGGGATGTGAGTTACAGGTGGGTGATGAGGCCATTAACATCACAGGCCTCCTAGACACTGGCGCACACGTGACTGTGATCCCAGCCAAGCACTGGCCGTCACGTTGGGCCTTGGAAAACGCGGCAGGACACGTGCAAGGAATAGGGGGAATGCAATTGGCCAAACAATCAAAGAGTGTGGTTCAAATTAAGGGGCCAAAAGGGCAGTTGGCCAGTTTACGCCCTTTTGTTTTAGATTATGGGGAACCCTTGATGGGGAGAGACCTGATGGCCCAGTGGAGAGTCACAATTGACATCCCAGACCCTCCACAGGATTTTTGGGCGGTGGCTGCCAAGGAGTGCCCTACCCACAAGCTGAATTGGAAAACAGATGCACCAGTGTGGGTAGAACAGTGGCCGCTTTCAAAACAGAAATTGAAGGTGCTCGAAGAGCTCGTGGAGGAGCAGTTAGCTAAGGGTCACATTGTAGAGACCACCAGCCCTTGGAATTCACCGGTTTTCATCATCCGGAAGCCGGGGAAGGACAAGTGGAGGCTCCTCCAGGACCTCAGACAAATTAACAATGTGATAGAAGACATGGGCTCTCTTCAACCCGGGATGCCTACCCCGACCATGCTCCCACAAAATTGGAAGTTGGCTGTTATAGATATAAAAGATTGTCTCTTCCATATTCCCCTACATACGAGCACCACGTTTTGCATTCTCGGTTCCCACCATTAACTGAGAGGCCCCAAGGAAACACTACCATTGGCCGGTTCTTCCCCAAGGAATGAAGGTGCCACCTATCATCTGCCAGTGGTATGTGGCTTCCTTGCTGTCCCCGGTCTGGGTAGCTGCAGAGAAAGCAATCATCCATCATTATATGGATGATGTGCTTGTGTGTGCCCCCACCGATGATGTCTTGTCACACGCGATTGACCTGGCAATTAATGCATTGGTTGTTGCAGGGTTCGAGCTGCAGGAAGACAAGGTTCAAAGGATGCCACCTTGGAGGTACCTTGGGCTGGAAATTGGCAAGCGGACCATTGTGTCGCAGAAATTGGAAATCAGGGCCAAAATTCAGACCCTCGCAGATGTCCATCAACTGTGTGGGGCATTGAATTGGGTGAGACCCTGGCTGGGCCTCACAACCGAGGACCTGGCCCCTCTTTTCAATTTATTGAAAGGGGGAGAGGACCTGAGTTCTTCCAGGGAATTAACCCCGGAAGCAAAGGAGGCGCTGGAAAAGGTACAGCATCTCATGTCCACTCGGCAGGCTCACAGGTGTGATCCGGACCTGCCTTTCAAATTCATAATAATGGGGAAATTGCCACACCTCCATGGAGTCATTTTCCAATGGAGAAATAACATCAAAAAGGACCAGGGCAGAGAGGACCCGCTTCTAATCATAGAATGGGTCTTTCTCAGCCATCAAAGGTCCAAGAGAATGACACGTCCACAGGAACTGGTGGCTGAACTGATCCGAAAAGCCAGAGTCCGGATCAGGGAATTGGCCGGGTGTGATTTTGAATGCATTCACATTCCAATTGGATTAAGATCGGGCCAAATTACAAAGGCAATGTTAGAACACCTGTACCGGGAAAATGAAGCACTGCAGTTTGCTCTAGATTCCTTTACCGGGCAAATCTCAATTCATCGGCCAACCCACAAAATTTTTAATCAGGATGCCAAGTTCACACTGAATTTGAAAGGTGTTCGGAGCAGGAAGCCTTTAGAGGCCCTGACAGTTTTCACGGACGCGTATGGTAGGTCCCACAAGTCAGTTATGACTTGGAAGGACCCTCAGACTCAGCAATGGGAGGCAGATGTTGCCAAGGTGGAGGGATCACCTCAGGTTGCTGAGCTGGCCGCTGTCGTCAGGGCTTTTGAAAGGTTCCCTGAACCCTTCAATTTAGTAACGGACTCCGCTTATGTAGCGGGGGTGGTATCGAGGGCAGATCAAGCAATACTGCAGGAAGTGTCTAACACAGCACTGTTTGAGCTGCTCTCTAAGCTTGTTAATCTTGTCTCCCACAGAGAGCAGCCATTCTTTGTGATTCATACGAGATCACACACCGATTTGCCGGGTTTCATAGCTGAGGGGAACAGAAGGGCTGATGCTCTTGCTGCTCCTGCAGTGATGGCCCCATTGCCGAGCATTTTTGAGCAGGCTAAGTTCAGCCATCAGCTTCACCATCAGAACGTGCCTGGCCTTGTTCGCCGGTTTCACATCACTCGGGAAGAGGCTAAGACAATTGTGGCTACGTGTCCCTCATGTAATCAGCATGCACTCCCCACCTTGAGTGCGGGAGTGAACCCCAGAGGTCTGAAAGCTGTGAGCTGTGGCAGACTGACGTGACACATATCCCCCAATTCGGACGATCTAAGTATGTGCATGTGTCAGTGGACACCTTCTCCGGTGCAGTTTTCGCTTCCGCCCACGCAGGGGAGAAAACCTCAGATGCAATTAAACACCTCATCCAGGCTTTCTCCTTCATGGGCATCCCAAAAGAATTAAAAACTGATAATGGCCCAGCGTACTGTTCCAGGGAATTCTGCAGCTTCCTTCAACAATGGGGAGTGGGTCATAAAACCGGCATCCCTCATTCCCTGACAGGCCAAGCTGTAGTGGAGAGGACCCACAGGGAAATCAAAAGGGTCCTCAACCAACAACAACCGGTGTTGAAAACAGAAACACCGCAGACCCGACTGGCCAGGGCTCTATTCACACTGAATTTCTTTAACAGCACCTTTGAGTTTTTAAACCCTCCGATCGTTCGTCATTTCGGGGCAAACCCTCAACTAAACATCAAAGAGAGGCCACCAGTCATGGTCCGGGGCCCTGAGACTGGAAGGACAGAGGGACCTCATGATTTAGTCTCGTGGGGTCGTGGGTACGCTTGCGTGTCCACCCCCACGGGGCCGAGATGGTTACCATCAAAATGGGTGAGGGCCTATGACCCCAAGGTCTCAGGGGAGAAAAAGAAACTGCCACAGGTTACTCAGGCAGCATTTAGGAGGAAAAGGAGGGGAGATTTTTCCCCGGACGGTTTCGCTTTCCTGAATGACCCCTGCTCGAATGCTAATTGTTTGTTTTAGTTCTTTTAGTCCTGTCAGAGCGTATCCAGCGCCAGTCCCCTGGCTGAGGAAGTTCCACCTGCTCCTCAGCATCCTCCTGCTTGCCAGTCTCGCTGCACCTGTCTCCGGATGGTTGGTGCCCCAGCCCAAAGCCACCAGGGCAATGGGGCAGGCCACAAAGCCATCCAGAGCATCCGGGACATGGTGAATGACATCAAGAGAGAGACTGGTGACTGGCTGAATGGACTGTTGGGGGACCGGGGAATTTTGGGCTGGGTGGGTTCAATTTTGAAATCAGTTTTGTTATTTTTGTTTGTTATTCTTTTAATTTTAATTGGGTTTGGCATCATGAAAAAAATGTTAAGTAGATTAATTTCTAGCACCACACATTCCCCCTCTGTGAACCAAGTTGCTGTATCATCCGTGCCTGGATGGGAGGAAGACGTGGAACTGGAGGAAGACCCAGAAGACTGGAGACACCCAGAAGAGGAACCTCAGATGGTGTGGCCCACTCAGCCAGAGTGGCTCGCCGAGAGTTACCCGGACTTTGAATGTCATCCTCCTCCATTCCAGCCCTCCTCCTGTTATTAAAACAAAAAAGGGGGAGATGTGGTGGTGCAGAACTGTTTTATTAGGTTTTTATAAGAAGTTTATGTTATGGCTCATTTCACTGTATCCCCAATTCTGTATCCCTTTTGTGTTGTCTGTACAATAAGGTGTTTTGCATCAGTCCTCCCACTCCTCACCTGACTTGTAACATTCCCTCTGCCCCAACCCCCCTCTCTGGGGCAGCTTGTCTATCACTTTGAGGGGCCCTCCCAGGTTGCAAAATCTCAGGGAGAGGGCTTCAGGTGATAGGTCCCCTGGGGGGAATTCCTTTAGCTCTGGATTTTAGTGGTCCAAGGCTTGGGGGTGGGCACATCTTGTTACCCCCTGAATTCCCTGATTTGTTGTCTTGTTGTATCCTCCCTGGAACCCCTCCCCCACTTATCGGGGGTAGGGGGGAGGAAAAAACTCTCTCAGCCTCTCAGCCGCTCAGCTCTCAGCTCGGAGCTCTGAGCCTCTCTGCTCCTCAGCTCTTGGGCTAATAAACATCTTTTAACCTGCTAAGCTGAGAGCCAGCCTTTTCTCTTCTGCTGCTGTTGGCTGTCACAACACTATTGGGTCCAGCTGCTAAGCCGAAAAGCAGAAACGAACTGGGACCTTCTGTGGCTGTGTTGACTCGAGCTAGCCGGAGGTCATCTCCCGCCCGGTGCGGGACGGAACCAGACACACCGCCGGGCCAGGGCAAGCAGTGGCGGGATGGGCGGAGATGGAGCGGGCATGGCCGAGGCGGAGGGAGTCTCGAAGGTACCACCCCCAGACAGCAGGAGCTGCAAAGCCCGACCCCACCCACTGGCAGCTTGCCAGTTCCTGAATCTCCTGCTTATGGAGAAGCGGGGGCAGCTGCAGAGATGTTGCGGATGGGAACGCGTCCAAAAATATCTCAGATTTTACAGGCTTTTCCAGAACTTAAAAGATATTTGAGAACTCTGAGCCCGCAGAGAACAGTTGTCAACTTCTTCAGAACAGCAATTCAAACAAAAACCGAGAGAACCTTTGCCGAGGATGAGGGATGAGGACGTTGTGGATGAGGACCAGGAGATGTCAATTACAGATGAAGATATAATCAGAATCACAGCATCAGAGGGGATTCCTGCCAGGAGAGTAAAGGCACTTGAGTTTACATGACAAGCTTCGTCATTTTTGTTATCTGAGGACTTTATGAACAAGTTTTTTCGAAGGTTCACTGAAACAGCTTCAGCATTTCGCCACGACCCCACGTCTTCTTTCTCTCAGATTTTTCTTCCAAGGAAAGATGTTTCAGAAAAATTTGAGGATGCTCAGCAAACTCTGATTCCTGTTCAGCGAGAGAAAGAAAAAGAGAAAGGAAAAGAAAAAGAGAAAGAAAAAGAAACAGAGAAAGAAACAAAACCCGAGGAAGTGAAGCCTCCAAAACAAGTGGGTCCTGGGAAACATGAAGCAGCAGCAAAAGCACAAACAAAGGAAACAATTTCAGAGGCAGACACCGCACAGGCTTCTACCAAGCCAGAATTCCGTCCAACAGACTGGACAGACATAAAGAAATATGCATTGAAAGGGGAGACACTTTCAATGGGCTCAAAGGGCATGGCTATGCCAGTGACATATGATGCACAGGATGCAAACCCAAGATGAGAGAGACTGGATCGTGAAGTCGTCAGAGATCTGATGAAAGCCGTTCGTGATAATGGACTGGGGTCTTCATACTTCAAACAACTTTTAAAAGGGACATTTAATATTTATGATTTAACACCATATGACCTCCAATCCCTTGCATCCATGATCCTGAGTGACTCACAGTTCATCATCTGGGAAGCAAAATGGAGAAAAATTCTAAACGATTACAGAATCAAATACCAGGGAGGGGCAAATGCAGGCTTCACAGTTGCACAATTGGCCGGTGATCCACCACTTGACAGTGCAGCTCGTCAAGCCAGGTTTTTTCCTCGAGATGTGTTGACAGACATCAAGGATGCAGCCAGAAAGGCAATGGTGCAAATTCCAACAGGAGTCACAGAAAGTATTTTTACAGAGGTAAAGCAAGGTCCTTCAGAACCCTTCGCTTCATTCGTCTATCGTCTCACACAAGCAGTGGACAGGCAAGTCACAGATGAAGCAGTGAAGTCACATTTGATTTGGTGTCTTGCATTTGCAAATGCCAATCCAGAATGCAAGCGTGTCATCAGTGCGATGCCAGGCCAACCCACGATGGCAGAAATTCTAGAGGCATGCAGCAAGGTGGGGACACCACAACACGTTGCAACAATTTTGGGAGATCAAGTGGAAAAGGCTGTCAAAGAAGCATTAGCAAATTTTCAACAAAGACAGTGTTACAAGTGTGGCAAACCAGGGCACTTCAAGAGGGACTGTCCAGAACTTGCAGAGATTGCAGGTTCACTGGATGCTTGTCCAGGGTGCGGTATTCCTACTTGCAGTGCATGAGAAAATTGTTGTAACACAGAAAATGTAAGTACTTTGCCCTTCACCAGGGCACATTCATTTCTTTTGGGATTTTTTAGTAGAAGGTAGTGCACATGCAGACAAATTGACCATGTCAATCATTTTTCAAACAGCACAAGAGCAAAACTGAAGGAAAATCCTTCGGTTTTGGTCAGAAACCCAGAATCAGGACAGATTGAAGGGCCATTCAAATTAATAACTTGGGGCAAGGGATATTGCTTGTGTCTCCACAGCGGTCGGACCGAAAGTGGCTGGCGGCAAGGCACATGAAACCGTACCGAGTCCAGATGCAAACAGACACCAACCACAAGACCGGAGGAAGAGAAGTGGGCACGCAGACGTGAGCCGGTGTCAAGACAGCGGACATCCCTTCGTTCTACGTGCAAAAGAGACTCTGGGACTTGAGTTTTCTTTGGGGCTTGGGTGGTGTTGCATTTTTAGGGATTCCCAGGGAAAAGAGGGCATTGGAAATGAAAGAACTATCCTTGTGCCTCATTCTCTCCTTGGTTGCCTTGAGCAATGCGGCAGTTTTGCCCGTGGCCCAACAAAAGAGAATGTTTGGGAAACTCTAGCCAATGCATCAGGTTTGGATACCATCTGCCTGACACACTCAAGACCAGGGAAACCTTTCTCAACATGTTTAGTGGGGTTGCCAGTGAGCAAATGGCCAATTCCAGAAAACATCCCTCCAGAGATTTCAAAGTCCATTGTAAATCCAGTGGACCAATGGGATGTTTGGACGAAATTCCTTCCTGCAGCTCCTTTTGAACCTCAGGAACTGGAAATTCTTGGATCGGTCCAAATGCAATTCTGTGTGAAATTCGGCCTTTCCAGAGTGACACAAAATAAAACTATAGATGTCACTCCAGACCTCAATTTTTACAGAAATTCATCATCTTGGTGTAATTACACTAAGATGCTGAGAAAACCATCCAATCATGTTCCAGCTCAGTTGCCGAGGGGAAACTTTTCCATTTGTGGGGACAAAATTTGGCCCGCATTCCCCGCAAATGACACAGGTGGTCCTTGCAGCATTGGAATGCTTTCATTGCTAACACCCGACATGACACTGATGAGAAAACTAAAACAGAGAGGGAAGAGATCTATCAAGGTGTATGATCCAAATTGTGATGACAATGTTCACACATGGAGCAAGGCTCAGAGAATTGCAGTTGCAATTTTTTCACCACAGGCAGCGTCAGGAGTAGCCTTGAAACAATTGGATCACATGGGTTATTGACTGAGCAAACACGCCCGAGCTGTCTCTCTTGCACTGAGGGACATGTTGTTAGACATTGACAGTGTAAGATGAGCAAGTCTCCAAAACAGGGCAGTGATTGATTATCTTTTGCGGACCCATGGGCATGGATGTGAGGAATTTGAGGGAATGTGCTGCATGAATTTGTCAGATCATTCCAAATCCATTCATGAGAACATCAGGCAATTGCAGGAGAATGTGAACAAACTTGGAGAGGTAACTGGGTCATGGATGGATGGTTTGTTCAATTTGTTTGACCTTTCACCATTGTGGAAGGAAATTTTGAAGATAGTTATATATATTTTAGTAGGGCTTGTAATCCTTCTCATGATTTTGCCGTGTTTGTTTCTATGTATACGACAAGCCATGGACAGGGTGGCCAAGGAAGTTTTCTTGGTTCAAAGAGGAGGGGGAGATGTTGGAGTCCAGGGCATTCCTTTGGTTGCCCTGGAGGGTCAGGGACCTTGGCAGGGGGGTCTGGGACCCCAGCCCAGAGCTCAGAGAGACACTGGCTTTGATCTCAGTCCATGGGAAAAACTTCCTACACTGGGAGAAGGTTTACAGGCCACAAGAGTGTGAAAAATAGTAGTTTAGCTTATCACAGGGTGAAAAAATAGTAATTTTATATTCCTAGTATTGAAGTGAATGGGGACAAGATGGAGAATCCGGGGCATTGTCTCCTTCTTCTCATTCTCCTTCCCTCACTTCATTTCTGCATTGACGTGGCACAAAGTAGTTAGTGAGGATTGGGTCAAAGTAAAGATGACCTTTTTAGTAATAGTGATAGACATTGGTACGAAATAGTAAATAAGAAATACGTAGCAATTAGTATAAAAGATGAGAACGACCCAGCTCGGCGGGAGACGTGAGGAGTCCATGCAGCTGCGAACACCTATTCGGACTCTTAGAAAATTGTCAGTTAAGAAACAATAAACGAAGTATGCAACCTTGAAAAATCAAAACCTGAAGACTCTATCTCTTCCTTTGGCTTGGCTCAGAGCTGTGCAGGGGGGCAAAGGACCCTGAAACCACCTGCAAAACCAGGAAAGCTCCCGAGAAGTTATGGTCTTTTTCACTGGCCCTCATTTCATCTCACTCCTCTTGGCTCTCATCCCTCCATTTCCATAATTTCAGGAGTTTTTTTCCATTCCACTCTTTTTGATCATATCTCCTTTCCAGAGCATTTGGTAGACTTGGATCTGTGAGTTCCTGATTTCATTCCCTTTGGTGAAAGGAAAGCCTTACTTTCACCAAAAGGAATGTTATAGTGCACTTTCAATGTGGATTAAACTGGCAAGAATTGCTCCATTTCCCTGCCCTTCTTGTCACCCCATTCACTATCATTGTTTTCACAAGGTTTTGAAATTTTTCCTTTTTCCTTTTTTTTCATTTTGTTTCCTCAATTGCTCTCCATTCTCTGAATTTACATTTCTTCCCACGTTTAAGGATTGGATTTGGAGTAATTTGAGCATGTTATGGTCTTTTTCAATGGCCCTCATTTAATCTCAGTCTGCTGGGCTCAGATCCCTCCATTTCCATAATTTCTGGAGTTTTTTCATCCCACTCTTTTTGACCATATCTCCTTCCCCAAGCATTTGGTAGACTTGGTTCTGAGAGTTCAAGATTTCATTCCCTTTCATGAAAGGAAAGCCTTACTTTCAGGAAAGGGAATGAATTCTTGCAATTTCAATGAGGATTAAACTGGAAAGCTTTGCTCCATTTCCCCGCAGTTCTTGTCATCCCATTCACTATCACTGTTTTCACATGGTTTTGAAAATTTTCCTTTTTCCTTTTTTCTTTTTTTTCATTTTGTTTCTTCAATTGCTCTCCTGTCTTGTCACAGTGTCCAATTCGCGCTGACCCGCGCGACCACAGGCTAGCTCAGAGTTTCACTGTGGCAACGTGGTAAGGTCGGAGCGACAGGCTAAGCGTGTCGCTTCCTCCCTGTGGGAACTTGGATCCCACCGTCAGCGACGGGCAGGTAGATGACGTCAGCGACCTCGGCAGCTAAGAGAAAGGCGGACTCTCCCGAGCAAGATGTAAAGTAGGTTTATTGAGGCAGAGGAAGCGTGGGGCTCTGCACGCTGCACCTGCTGCCCAGGAGAGACCCTGAGGCCAGGCGTGCAGCAGGTTTTAAGGGGGGGTGGAAACCGGGGTGGCGACAACCGGTCAGCCAGTCACATGAATCGGGGGGGTTAACCGGGGATGTGAACCATAGAACTGGGGACCAACCACGAAATGATGGGAGGGGGTCTCCCGGGCCCCAGCCTATCACTCGACACCCCTCCCGGAGTTTTCTAGAAGCCAGGGAAGGGTCTCTGAGTGACAGACAGGCATCCACGAGGAGAGAAGGGAGGGGATTGACAGCGACAGGTGCAGGGAAGGGATGAATGACAGAAAACGTCTGGTTATACAGTAGACAAAACAACCAATGCAGAAGGGAAAACCAATGCAGAACACAGGGGTATACAGTGGACTCAGCCATTATAAAAAAAACTTAAAAATCTTACAAAAATAACTTAATAACTTAATAACAACAATTCTCAAACCACCACATCTTCCCCTTTTTTGTTTTTTTCAAGAGGAGTGGGACTGGAACGGAGGAGGGAGGTCAGTGATGCTGCGTTGGGTACCCCAGTCCATGCTCTTCTTCATCCGGATCTTCTCCATCATCTTCCGGGGCCTCTTCCAGCACCTCCTCCAACTCCAGTCCTTCCTCCTCAGGGCTCTCCTCAGTCAGCGCGATGATATGGTTGACCGAGGGGGAGTGTGTGGTGGCAGAAATTAAATTATACAATATCCTTTTAAGTAAACCGAACGCAAGCCTAATTAAGAACAAAATAAGCAAACACAGCAACACAGTTTTATGATGGATGAAGCCCAGCCGGCGATTCCCCAGTTAGTAAAGGGTCCGCTCAGCCAGTCGTCTGTCACCATCTCTCGCATCTGTCGGATGGCAGTGTGGACGTCCTCGGCTTTCGATGACAAGTTCGCCAGGGTGGCCCACACGTTTGCTTTTGGTTGCGGGACCAGCCATCCGATGACTGAGAGACACAGGCTGAGCGATATCAGGGCTCCGAGGGGTAGGTGGAATTTCCTCGGAGCGGGGAATCTGGTCTGGGTGGTTGCCATGTTAAAACTAAAAAGCAGTAAACACAAAGTTATTCAGGGTAGGAACAGTAGGGGAAAGGAAATTCTGCCCAAGGATGTTGCCCCTGTTTCCTCTTCCGCCTCCACGCTGCGTCTGCCACCTGCGGACTGATGACTGTTTTGGATCCTGAGACCTTAGGGATGCAGGGCCTCACCCACTTGGATGGAATCCACCTTGGTCCCGTGGGGGTGGACACGCAAGCGTATCCATGTCCCCACGTGACCAGGTCATGTGGCCCTTCCGTCCTTCCGGACTCAGGATCCCTGACCATGACCGGGGGCCTTTCTCGGATGGAGAACAAGGAGCTCGCCCCGAAGTGCCTTTTGATCGGTGGATTGAGACCTTCAAAGGAACAATTAAGAAAGTTGATGGTAAAAAGTGCCCTGGCCAGTCTGACTGCTGGTGTTTCTACTTCGAGGACCCTCTGCTGTTGATGTAGAACTCTTTTGATGGTACCATGGGTCCTCTCAACCATGGCTTGACCTGTGGGGGAGTGGGGGATGCTGGTCTTGTGCTCCACCCCCCATTGCTGCAGGAAGCTGCAGAGCTCTCTGGACTTGTACGCCGGGCCGTTGTCAGTTTTGAGTTCCTTCGGGATGCCCAGGAAGGAGAAGGCGTGGATAAGGTGTTTGATGGCATCCCCTGCCTTCTCCCCTGTGTGGGCAGAAGCGAACACAGCCCCGGAAAATGTGTCTATGGACACATGTACATACTTTTGGCGGCCGAATTGTGGGAAATGGGTGACATCGGTTTGCCACACCTCACAGCTTCTCAGCCCCCGGGAGTTAACCCCCGCATGCAAGGTTGGCACAGCATGCTGGGAGCAAGACGGACACGTGGCCACAATTGCCTTGGCCTGTTCCCGTGTTAGGTGGAAACGGCGAAAAAGGCCAGGCGCATTCTGATGGAACAGTTGATGGCTGAGTTTTGCCTGCTCAAAGATGTTCGGCAGGGGGGCCATTTCGGCAGGGGCAGCGAGGGCATCTGCCTTCCTGTTTCCCTCCGCGATGAACCCCGGCAATTCCGTGTGTGACCTAGTGTGCATCACAAAGAAAGGTTGCTCTCAGTGGGAGACTAACTTAACTAATTTCGAGAGCAAATTGTACAATGCAATGTTGGACACTGTTACCCTGGTTTTTCTGAGTTTTTTATTAGCCTTTTGATTTTCATAAATGGAGTCAGATCTTTTAGTTACTGTAGAATATTAGAGCAGTTTTTCTACCTTTCCCACAGAAGTAATATAAACAAACCCTTTGTTTTTCATTCTTTGTCCTTTGTTTACATATTTCTAACCTGAAAACAATTGTAACTGACAACTCGTCTGGCCACTGAGGCTGAGGGGTGGAAACCCCAAAAAGCCAATCTTCTGCTAGACCCACAAATGTATAAAAGTAAAAGAATAAACAAAGGGGTCTTCTCTCCGCTCTTTCAGCTGCGAGCTGGATCAGAGGAACCTCTGCGAAAATCTCTTGTCTGCGTGTGATTGCTTTGTGTGTCTCGGTGACAGGACACTTCTTGAAGGATGGCCTGTTCCGCTCTGGACACCACCCCCGCTACATATGCGGAGTCTGTAACCAAATTGAAAGGTCCGGGAAACCTCTCAAAGGCCATAACGACTGCGGCCAACTCAGCAACCTGAGGTGATCCTTCCACCTCAGCTACATCAGCCTCCCACTGCTGAATTTGAGGGTCCTTCCAAGTCAAAACTGACTTGTGGGACCTTCCGGACACGTCGGTGAAAACGGTTAAGGCTTTGAGTGGCCTTCTGCTGCGAAACTCTTTTATTGATAATACAAATTTGACGTCCTGATTAAAAATTTTGTGGGCAGGCCGATGAATTGAAATTTGCCCAGTAAAGGAATCCAGAGCGAACTGTAAAGCTTCATTCTCTTGAAGCAGGTGTTCCAACATTGACTTTGAAATTTGGACCGATCTCAACCCGATTGGGATGTGAATACACACAAAGTCACAACCGGCCAATTCACTGATCCGGAGCCTTGCTTTCCGGATCAGCTCAGCCACCAACTCCTGCGGCTGGGTCATCCTTTTGGACCTCTGATGGCTCAGGAAGACCCACTCTATGATGGAGAGTGGATCTTTCCCGTCTCGGTCCTTTTTCGGGATGTCTTTCCACTGAAAGATCATCCCGTGGAGGTGCGGCAACTTTCCCAGTATAATAAATTTGAAAGGCAGCTCAGGGTCAAATCAATGAGCTTGCCTTGAGGACATAGCATCCTGAATTCTTTCCAGAGCCTTTTTCTCTTCTGGGGTAAGGGCCCTAGGAGAACTGAGCTCCTCTCCCCCTTTCAATAAATTGAAAAGGGGGGCTAGGTCTTCGGTGGTCAAACCTAGCCAGGGCCTTACCCAGTTCAAAGCCCCACACAGCTGGTGGTCCGCTTGCCGATTTCCAGCCTGAGGTACTTCCAGGGTGGCATCCGTTGAACCTTCTCCTCCTGCAGCTCGAAACCTGCAGCAATCAATGCATTGATTGTCAGGTCAAGCGCATGTGTCGGGGCGCACACCAGGACATCATCCATATAATGATGGATGATGGCCTGTCCCGCGGCTGCGCGGACAGGGGACAACAAGGAGGCAACATACTACTGGCAGATGACTGGGCTGTTTTTCATCCCCTGAGGGAGTACCCGCCAGTGATAGCGCTTCCTTGGGGCTTCTCGGTTGATGGTGGGAACCGAGAATGCAAAACGTGGGGCATCGTCCGGGTGAAGAGGAATTTGGAAAAAGCAATCCTTGATGTCAATGATAGCCAATTTCCAATTTTCGGGGAGCATAGTTGGGGAAAGCATTCCCGGTTGGAGAGATCCCATGTCCTCAATCATATTGTTAAGTTGACGGAGGTCCTGGAGGAGGCGCCACTTGTCTTTCCCCGGTTTCTGGATCACAAAAACCGGAGAATTCCAAAAGCTATCTGTTTCTACAATGTGTCCTTTTCTTAACTGCTCCTCCACGAGCTCCTCGAGCGCTTTTAATTTTTGTTTAGAAAGTGGCCATTGCTCCACCCAAACTGGATTATCGGTGAGCCAATTAAGTTTTTTGGTGGGACGCTCTTCAATGGTCGCTGTGGAAATATCCACTGAGGGGTTGGGTATGTCAGTCTTGACCCCCCATTGAGCCATGATATCCCTTCCAAGCAAGGGTTCCTTATAATTTAAAACAAAAGGGCGAATATTTGCCAATTGCCCTTTTGGCCCCTTAATTTGTACCACGCTCTTTGACTGTCTTGCCAATTGAAGCCCTCCAACACCCTGGACGTGTCCAGCCACGTCCTGCAAAGCCCAATGTGACGGCCAATCCTGGGCTGGCACGATCGTCACATTTGCCCCAGTGTCCAAAAGAGCTGTGATGTTCATTGTCTCCCCGCCCACCGTGAACTCGCATTCTACCCGGGGCCTTTCTTCAGTGATGGCTTGCACAGGGCAAGCCACCGGGACCGTTGATGTGTTCCTTGGTCCCCGGGTAGTGATGATCTGTGCGATTACTTGACCTTTTGGGAGAAAGGTCGGTGGATGGGAGCATCGCAGCCAGAGAACGAGATTCTCAGTGTTGTTGACTAAAATCCCCGGGAGAATCTCGATCTCTTCCGGGGTGTACTTACAATCCCCGATGACGACAAGTTCCTTCCCTTGGACTGGCCAGGTGCTTTGTTCCTTTAGGTTTACCGACAGGAAGGTCCAATCCACGCTTTTCAGGTGCAAGGCTTTGGTGAGCTCCAACCTGAAAGGTTCCTCATTCGAAGATGTTATTAGAATATGTTTTGACAGGTCATGGTCAGTTAAAATTGTTTTGTCCGGTAAGTCACGTCCAGTGGAAATGTCTGTATTTGGCAGCGTTTCATCGGCGCTCTTTCTTTATTTCCTCCTTCCCACTGCCTGGTCCGCCCTATTTGTGTCACCGCGCCGGGCGGACATGCGCTCCTCCCTTAGTTTAACTGACGGGAGTTATCTCCCGTCCCTCCCATTCTCCTACTTCCCCCGCCTCCCCCTTTTTTCCTTTTCAACAGTTCGATATTGTCCCTCAGTGGGCAATTATTGGCCCAGTGTCCCAGCTCCCGACAGATGATACACTTGTTTCTTTGGGGAGCATACGGCCTGTGAATGTGTTCTTGCTGGGTGCCAGATATTGCAGCTACTCTTGGTGTTGTTGATTTAGCGTCCCGGTCATTACCCTGCATGTAGGGGACCTTGAGTTGGCACACCCGGAGCATGTCTTGGATGGTCGGAGGAGGGTCTAAAGGGAGGCTAAGAATTGCAGTCCTGCACAAATTGTTCGCATTTGCGAACACCATCTCCCTTAGGATCCCTTCTCTCACGGCCACTTCTGATACTTGGACTTCAATTGCTCGGGTGAGCCGCTCCACAAACTTAGTAAAAGCCTCTTTGGTCCCCTGCACGATCTTATAATATGGAATGATCGGGCCATCTGGCACCATGCTGAAAAAGGCTGTGACCTCATGCTCCCTGATGGTCTGGAGGGCTTTGATTGAGATGCTCGACGCCTGGTCTGTTGGATCCATCCACCTTCCCTCACCCATCAGCTGTTCCAGGGTGAGGGCATTCCCATTTTCATCAATCACAGTCTCTGGATCTGTGAGGAGACTCGGCAAGGCCTCCCTAAGCAGCTGTCTCCATGCTGCCTCCCATAGCTTGAACTCTGTGAAGTCCAGGAGGCAGGAGAACAGCTGCCTAAGGTCCGCTGGGATGACAACAGCGGCTTCGAGATTAGAACGGAGCAGGCCCCTAAAATAGGGGCTGTCCCGCCCATAATCCCTATGTGCCTTGCAGAGGTCTCTGATGGTGGCCTGAGAAAATGGGTGGTGGACTGCTCGAACATTGTGCCCTCCTCAGGAGCCCCTGTAGACAACTGGGGACACTGAGGGAACAGGGGAAGGCTGATGCATCCCTGCAGGCTCAGGCCCTGGCCCCGCCCCCTCTGGGCCCAGACCGTGGGAACCAGGAGGGGGAGCGTGGGAACCGGAAGCCCAGGAGGCAGGTCTTCCGGCAGAGGGCGTGGTTTGGGAACCCAATGATGTCATGTGGGTGTTCCCGTGGGAGGAGTAGCTGGGAGGAGCTGAGGGTGGAGTCCTTGAAGAGGGAGGAGGCATGGGCAGAGTCTTTTGGGGGATAGGAGGAGCTGAGGAGAGGAAGGGGTTGGGCTTATGTCTTGGTTTGGGACAAATTTGGGAGAAAACCTTTGTATAGGATTCCTCTAAGGAAGCAAGCCCAAGTGGCCCCTCCCTCCAACCGGTCCGGTAAAAAAAAAAACCTCTTTGGAGAAAAGTGGAAAAAACTATTTTACTAAACAAATGAAGTGCATACATGTATAAAGAATGAATAATATGAAACAATAAAACCTCTCTTTCTGAAGTGAGATGGCAAATTGAGAAAGTCTTTGCCGTGGGTGTAGCTCGGCTCTTTCTTGGACTCTCTTCAGTCCCAGTCTCTCCGGCGCTGCTGGAAAATGCTGAGGTCTAGGCCCCGGTGGGCCGCAGGTGCAGCCCCCAGTGCTCCTCTGGGTTTTCAGTCCAGAGCAGGTTGAACAGTTCCAAGAAAAAGGAAAAAAAAAAACAGTCTAGGGAACTTCTCTGCCCTAGCTAGCTGAAACTAAGTAAAAGCAAAAAAAATCTCTGTCCTGCAGTCTCTCCAAGCCTCTGCCGAACACGCTGTCCGCAGCAGAATGTGGAGGAGTCAGGCAGTTTTCTCAAAACAAACTCCGCGCTTCTCCTTGCTCTTAGAACCAGTCTTAAAGGCACAGGACTCAATATACAGCACAAACAGAACAGACAATTGGGGATACAAGCATCATAAAGTTACCCTAGGACATTCCACCCCATATCCCCATATCGTCAATTTACTAAAACTAATATATACTCCAGCTCTACACACACATACATCTATATAAAAAACAATATGCAATATACAGCTACATACAGTGGCTGTACCATCCAGCACACAATGATAATACACACGGTTCTCACCCAACAATCAAATCTCCCTGGGGTACACATCGCGTGGTTCCATCTTTCTGCATTACCCACCATGTGCAGCCTGGTCCCTGAGCAAAGACAATCCCACGGATGGGATCTTCTGTACTTGAAGCAGAATTGATCCAAACTGTCTTCTCTAACAAACCTCTTACATGTACTGCTGGGACTTTCTCTCCATTTACTGTATGTAGGGACTCAGATTGGGCAGGGCCTGCTCTGTTGGTGGAACCTCGGGTGTTAACTAACCACGTGGCCTTTGCTAGATGCTGATCCCAGTTTCTGAATGATCCCCCACCCAGTGCTTTCAGGGTGGTTTTTACCAGTCCATTGTATCTTTCTACTTTCCCTGAAGCTGGTGCATGATAGGGGATATGGTACACTCACTCAATGCCATGTTCCCTAGCCCAGTTGTTGATGAGGCTGTTCTTGAAATGAGTTCCATTGTCTGACTCAATCCTCTCAGGGGTACCATGCCTCCAAAAAACTTGTTTTTCAAGGCCTAGAATGGTGTTACGGGCCGTAGCGTGAGGCACAGGGTAGGTCTCCAGCCATCCTGTGGTGGCCTCTACCATTGTGAGCACGTAGCGCTTGCCTTGGTGGGTTTGGGGAAGGGTGATGTAGTCAATCTGCCAGGCTTCCCCATACTTATACTTGGACTATCGCCCGCCATACTATAGGGGCTTCACCCGCTTGGCCTGCTTGATGGCAGCACATGTCTCACAGTCATGGATAACCTGAGAAATACTGTCCATGGTTAGATCCACCCCTCGGTCTCGTGCCCACCTGTAGGTGGCATCTCTGCCCTGGTGGCCTGAGGCATCATGGGCCCATCTAGCTAAAAACAACTCTCCCTTGTGTTGCCAATCTAAGTCTATCTTTGACACCTCTATCTTTGCAGCTTGATCTACCTGCTCCTTGTTTCGGTGCTCCTCATTAGCCCGACTCTTGGGGGACATGGGCATCTACATGACGGACTTTGACAGGTAGCTTCTGTACCCAAGTGGCAATGTCCTTCCACTCATCTGCAGCCCAGATTGGTTTTCCCCTACGCTGCCAGTTGGCCTTTTTCTACTTCTCTAGCCATCCCCACAGAGCATTGGCTACCATCCATGAATCAGTGTAGAGGTAGAGCTTTGGCCACTTCTCTCTTTCAGCAATGTCTAGGGCCACTTGAACAGCTTTGAGCTCAGCGAGTTGGCTTGGCTCACCTTCTCTTTCAGTGGCTTGTGCAACCTGTTGTGTGGGGCTCCATACAGCTGCTTTCCACTTCTGGTTCATCCCTACGATGCGGCAGGAACCGTCAGTGAAAAGAGCATAGCGTGTTTCTTCTGCTGGCAGTTGGTTGTATGGTGGAGCTTCTTCGGCACGTGTCACTTGTTCCTGCTCTTCTTCATCCATGAGACCAAAGTTATCATTTTCCGGCCAGTTTGTAATTATTTCCAAAATCCCAGGGCGATTTGGGTTTCCAATGCAGGCGCGCTGAGTGATGAGGGCAATCCATTTGCTCCATGTGGCATTGGTGGCATGGTGGGTAGAGGGAACTTCTGCTTTGAACATCCATCCCAGCACTGGTAGTCGAGGTGCCAGCAGGAGTTGTGTTTCAGTGCCTACTACTTCTGAGGTGGCTTGAACTCCTTCATAGGCGGCCAAGATTTTCTTTTTTGTTGGAGTGTAGTTGGCTTCAGACCCTCTGTAGCTTCGGCTCCAGAATCCCTGTGGTCGGACCCAAGTCTCCTCAGGCACCTTCTGCCAAAGGCTCCAGGACAGGCCATTGTTCCCGGCTGCTGAGTAGAGCACGTTTTTTACTTCTGGTCCTGTCCTGACTGGGCCAAGGGCTACTGCATGAGGGATCTCCTGCTTGATCTGGGCAAAGGCTTGTTGCTGTTCAGGGCCCCAGTGGAAATTGTTCTTCTTGCGGGTGACCAGGTAGAGAGGGCTCACAACCTGGCTGTACTCAGGAATGTGCATCCTCCAGAAACCTATGGCGCCTAGGAAAGCTTGTGTTTCCCTTTTGTTGGTTGGTGGACACATTGCTGTGATCTTGTTGATGACTTCAGTGGGAATCTGACGCTTTCCATCATGCCACTTTACTCCTAGAAACTGGATCTCTCGAGCAGGTCCCTTAACTTTGCTCTTCTTGAGAGCAAAGCTAGCCTTCAGGAGAATCTGGGTGATCTTCTCTCTTTTCTCAAACACTTCCATTGCTGTGTTTCCCCACACAATGATGTCATCAATGTACTGTAGGTGCTCTGGAGCCTCACCCTTTTCCAGTGCAGCTTGGATCAGTCCATGGCAGATGGTGGGGCTGTGTTTCCACCCCTGGGGCAGTCGGTTCCAGGTGTACTGCATGCCCCTCCAGGTGAAAGGAAACTGAGGCCTTCATTCTGCAGCCAGAGGAATGGAGAAAAATGCATTAGCAATGTCAATAGTGGCATACCACTTTGCTGCCTTGGACTCCAGCTCATACTGGAGTTCCAGCATGTCCGGCACAGCAGCACTCAATGGTGGAGTCACTTCGTTCCAGGCACGGTAGTCCACAGTCAATCTCCATCCTCTGTCAGACTTGCGCACAGGCCAGATGGGGCTGTTGAAGGGTGAGTGGGTTTTGCTGACCACCTCTTGGGTCTCCAGCTCACGGCTCATCTTGTGGATGGGGATCACAGCATCTCGAGTTGTTCTGTACTGTCGGCGATGCACCATTGAAGTGGCAATTGGCACTTGTCGCTCTTCCACCTTCAGAAGACCTACAGCAGATGGGTTCTCTGATAGTCTAGACAAGGTATTTAACTGCTTAACACCCCCTGTCTCTACAGCTGCTATCCCGAATGCCTACCTAAATCCCTTTGGGTCTTTGAAATACCCATTTCGGAGGAAGTCTATGCCCAAAATGCATGGAGCTTCTGGGCCAGTCACAATAGGGTGTCTCTTCCACTCATTTCCAGTCAGGCTCACATCAGCCTCCACTAAAGTAAACTCTTGTGAACCCCGTCACCCCAGCAATGGAAACAGATTCTTCCCCCACATGTCTTGATGGGAGTAATGTGCACTGTGCACCAGTGTCAACTAAGGCCTCATATTTTTGTGGTTCTGATGTGCCAGGCCAACGAATCCACACAGTCCAAAAAACACGGTTTTCCCTAGCCTCTACCTGGCTAGAGGCAGGGCCCCTCTAAGCCTGATTATCCTTATTTCTCTGGGTAACCGGAGCTGCTTCCTTCTTGCTAGAATTTCCTCTCACAGTCTTGCCATCCAACAATTCATGCAGCCGTTGCGTCATAGCATCAGTAGATTCTCCATCCCATCTTTTCATGTTTTCTCCACAATCACGCAGGAAGGACCACAGCTTAGCCCGTGGGATGCCTTTTCCCTCTCTATCTAGGGAACGTTTGCGTGTGGTACCAGAGCCCCTAACTTGTACTGCAGAGATCTGGAGAATGTCCTCCTTGAGTTCTTTGTGATTCTCCTCCATCTTGTCTGCTAATCCCCGCACCTATGTTTCCAGAGCTGCAATTCTTGCATGTGTTGGACCATGCACGGCATCTGCATATGTTCGGAGATTCTTCGCCATATCAAGCACAGTCTCCTCTATCTCATCCCGCTTCATTATTGCTAAAGCAGAGGAGTATTCTTGTGGCCCAAGTCATACAAGTTTTCGCCACATTACAGGTGTACATGGTACCAAATTGGGGTTCCTAGTGTTTATGTCATCTGAGAAGACAATCTCCACCACTGCCATTTCCCTCAAGCACTGGATCCCTTGTTCAATGGTTTTCTACTGGGTTTGCTGCATATAGAGATTGTCGGCACACAGATATCTTTGTGCCACACTTCCCAGGACCCGTTCCCAGAGACTACAAGGACTAGCCTCCCTCATCATTTCTTGGTCAATAACTGGATCATGTGACAGGGATCTAAGATGTCTTGCTTCAGTGCCATCCAGCATTGCAGCCTCCCCTGCAGCATCCCAAAGACGGACTAACCAACTAATTATAGATTTATCAGGTCGTCGAGTATAATCCTTTCTTAGGCCACGAAGGTCCTTCAGGGAAAAGGACTCAATAGTATCTCCTGCTCTTGCAGCAGTTGGTCGGGCTCCTGATCTTGTAGCAGTTGGTCAGGCTCCTGATCTGGTAGCAGTTCGTTGGGCTCCTGATCTGGTAGCAGTTGGTTGGGCTTCTGATCGTGTCCCAGTTGGTTGGACTCCCGATCTTATGCCAGTTGGTTGGGCTTCTGATTTTGTACCAGTTGGTTCGGCTTCTGGTTGTGTATCATCAGTTGCTTCAGCTTTTGATTGTGTGTCAGGTGGTTTGACTCCTGACTGGGTGTCAGGAGGCATTGAGAATCCTTCACCTGAATCATCGTCTACTGGTCGATCGGTTTTGTCCGTGTGCTTCTTTCCCTTCTTTACTGCAGCAACTGCCGGTGTCTTAGCCTCACTGTCTGGTTTAGCTGCAGCCTGAATAGCTGTGGGATTGGCTGCAGCCTGAGTGACTGATTTATCTCCCTGCCCCCTTGCCTCTATCTGCTGCCCTACAGTGTTTAGAAGTGTGTGACTCATTCTAGAAAAGCTATAAACTATATAGAGGAAAGTCACCAGGTGAAATACCAGGGAGGTGGGGTCTTTAACATTCTGGAGACCCTGAACATTCTCCAAAAGTGATGTAACTGACTCAAAAGAGAAGAAGGAAAGAAGAGGCTGAAGAGCCTCATCCCCTACTCCTCCTCTAACAAACTGGGTGCAATTGTTGATCGCAGGGTAGGACGAAAAAACCATAAACTGAACATACCCAGAACAAACTCCAGTATCTTTATAAGCTTCTTGTAAACCATAATCACCGAACCCAGCAAAATAACTATTCTAATTTGTGCATCCCTTGTGTAAAAGCTGTATGTTAGGGATAATATTGGAGCTATTTCTGGGTAAGAGAACAAACCTAGGGACCACAAAGGTATTAAGACCTCAAAAAAGCCTAGGGAACAGAAATGCAGAAAAGACTCCATTCTAAGAGACATTAGGAATTCAAGAAGCAACATGGCCACTGACTGTTTAATCCCCACCCAAAGGACAACCAAAAAAATGCAGTTAATAATAATCAATACAAGTTTTTTCCACTCTCTCGTGCCCCTCAGTGGGCGCCAGTTAGAAGTATGTCCTGGTTTGGGACAAATTTGGGAGAAAACCCCTGTATAGGATCCCTCTAAGGAAGCAAGCCCAAGTGAACCCTCCCTCCAACCGGTCCGAAAAAAAACTTCTTTGGAGAAAAGTGGAAAAAACTATTTTGCTAAACAAATGAAGTGCATACAAGTATAAAGAATGAATAATATGAAACAATAAAACCTCTCCTTCTGAAGTGAGATGGCAAATTGAGAAAGTCCTTGCCGTGGGTGTAGCTCGGCTCTCTCTCGGACTCTCTTCAGTCCCAGTCCCTCCGGCGCTGCTGGAAAATGCCGAGGTCCAGGCCCCGGTGGGCCGCAGGTGCAGCCCCCAGTGCTCCCCTGGGTTTTCAGTCCAGAGCAGGTTGAACAGTTCCAAGAAAAAGGAAAAAAAAAACAGTCCAGGGAACTTCTCTGCCCTAGCTACCTGAAACTAAGTAAAAGCAAAAAAAATCTCTGTCCTGCAGTCTCTCCAAGCCTCTGCCAAACACGCTGTCTGCAGAAGAATGTGGAGGAGTCAGACAGTTTTCTCAAAACAAACGCCGCGCTTCTCCTTGCTCTTAGAACCAGTCTTAAAGGCACAGGACTCAATATACAGCACAAACAGAACAGACAATTGGGGATACAAGCATCATAAAGTTACCCTAGGACAGCTTATCAAGGGCGGGAAGAAAGGGATTGAAGGATGGAGGATAGGGGGATGGGGAGGACTGTGCCATGCGGTCTCCTCCATCTTGGGGATAAGGGCTGGGGACACCATTTTGTGGTGTGGAATCCTCAGCTAAACTAAATCAAACTCGGGGTCTGTTAACTGGGGAAAATGGGGAAGGGTGGAATTCTCGAGCAGCCCGGCCAGGGCTGCCCGAGAAGCCCCGAGCAGTCTGGCTAGGACTGCCTGGGCGGGGGGATCGGGGAGTCCTTAGGGGGCCTGAGCTGGCAGGCTGAACCCCTGCTGCTCCCTTAAGGACTCCCTTCTGGGGACGAGGAGAAAGGGCAGGGGGACAAGGAGAACAGGGGGCAGTTTGTCTTGGGGCTGGCTGTTTCTGCACTTTCTTATTCATTTTTGTAACAGCAGCTGAAAGCTGCGAAGCCAAATTAAGAAATTTTGAGGCATGTTTGTCCCCTGAGAGAGCTAAATTATTAATTTTATTAATCACAGCTTGCCAAAATTTGGAGCTGTAAATTTGCTCCGGGGACTTGTGAGGGAAGTGCAGGAACACCCACCTGACAAAACTTTTGAGCTCGCCTTTTGAAATTTTTAACTGGGCAAGTTCAAGGACAGAATTAAAACTATAATACAATCCTTTCTGAGCGGCTGAGAGGCTACCACCCATGTCTCTCACAATTCGTTTCTGCCGCTCACCGACTAACACCCAGGCAAAATCAAAATGAAACTTAAAACAAACCGCAGGTTAAACCTCCTAAAACCGGGTAATTTTTTCCCAAAACCAGTCCCGGGGAGCCGCGATGAAATTAAAATGCAGTGTCCTAAAACTCTCGGGAATCGCCGCCCACCCGACTACTGCTTTTAACTTAAAATTTAAAAACGAACGAGAAAGTAAAAGAGTTCCGAGGAAAGTTTCCGCGGGGGAATGGGGAAAACCGCCACCCCCCCCGAGCCGCGCGGCTTGGGATCCCCCCCACTCCTGGGGGATCCCTTTCCGAAATAGGGTCTTCTTCCCGAAGCACCCTTCCCAAAAAGTAAGTGCCCTCACGAAGAGCAACTTACCCCCTCCTGGAACAAGACGAAACCTGGGGTTGTCAGTATTAGCTGCCTGAAGTGGAACCGGTGGGTGCTCTGGGTTGACCACTTCTCCCCCGGGAGCGAGGTGAGAGCCGCTCCAGCAGGGGTAGTGGGGCGTCCAAAGATTTCTTTGGCAGATTCGACACAGCAAAATCCGTGCCGCGGGGTCCGCCTCGTAGCCTGAGGGTGATGGCCCCGCGATGGACGCCAGACCGCTGTCACAGTGTCCAATTCGCGCTGACCCGGGCGGCCACAGGCTAGCTCAGAGTCTCACTGCGGCAATGTGGTATGGTCGGAGCGGCGGACAAAGCGCGCCGCTTCCTCCCTGTGGGAACTTGGATCCCACAGTCAGCGACGGGCACGTAGATGACGTAAGCGACCTCGGCAGCTAATGAAAGGCGGACTCTCCTGAGCAGGATGTTTAGTAGGTTTATTGAGGCAGAGGAAGCGTGGGGCTCTGCAAGCTGCACCTGCTGCCCAGGAGAGACCCTGAGGCCAGGTGTGCGGCAGGTTTTAAGGGGGGGTGGAAACGGGGGTGGCGACAACCGGTCAGCCAGTCACAGGAATCGGGGGGTTATCCGGGGGTGTGAACCCTAAAACCGGGGACCAACCACAAAATGATGGGAGGGGGTCTCCCGGGCCCCAGCCTATCACTCGACACCCCTCCCGGAGTTTTCTAGAAGCCAGGGAAGGGTCTCTGAGTGACAGGCAGGGCGACCACAAGGAGAGAGGGGGGGAATTGACAGCGACAGGTGCAGGGAAGGAATGAATGACAGAAAACGTCTGGTTTTACAATAGACAAAACAACCAATGCAGAAGGGAAAACCAATGCAGAACACAGGGGTATACAGTGGAGTCAACCATTATAAAAATAACTTAAAAATCTTACAAAAAAAACTTAATAATTTAATAAAAACAATTCTCACACCACCACACTTGGCCTTTCACATCGGGGCACATTCATTTCTTTTGGGATTTTTTAGCAGAAGGCAATGCACATGCAGACAAATTGACCATGCCAATTTGAAGAACTTTACCGAACATTTTTGAACAGGCAAAATTCAGTCATGCATTCTTTCATCAGAATGCTCAAGCACTAATGGACACTTTTCACATTTCCAAAAGTCAGGCAAAGGAAATCATTAGTGCTTGCCCTGATTGCCAGCTTGTTCAGCCTCCTGCTTCCATGGGAGCAGTCAATCCAAGAGGATTGCACAGTTTGCAGTTATGGCAAACTGATGTCACAAAATATCCATCCTCTGGGAAACTCAAAAATGTTCATGTTTCAGTTGACACATTTTCAGGTGCAGTCTTTGCATCATTGCACACAGGTGAGACAGCACAACATGCTTGTCGGCATTTCTTGCAGGCATTTGCATCTTTGGGCGTGCCACAAGTAATCAAAACAGACAATGGACCAACATATATAGGGAAAGTGCTTGACAAATTCCTGAAGAGGTGGGGTGTCCATCATACCTTTGGCATCCCACACTCTCCGACTGGTCAAGCAATCATTGAAAGGACACATCAAACATTGAAATCCCTTTTGGACAGACAAAAAAGAGGAGAAACAGACGCCACACCATACATGCGCTTGAATAAAGCCTTGTATGTGTTGAATTTTCTAAATTGCTCTTTTGCAGAGCCAACTCCACAAATCATCAGGCATTTTTCAAACAGCACGAGAGCGAAACTGAAGGAAAATCCTTTGGTTTTGGTCAGAAACCCAGAAACAGGGCAAATTGACGGGCCATTCAAATTAATAACTTGGGGCAAGTGATATGCTTGTGTCTCCACAGATGTTGGGCTAAAGTGGCTGGCGGCGAGGCACGTGAAACCGTACCGAGTCCAGACGCAAGCAGAAATGGACCCCAAGACCAGAGGAAGAGAAGTGGGCACGCAGACGTGAGCCGGTGTCAAGACAGCAGACATCCCTTCGTTCTATGTGCAAAAGAGATTTTGGGACTTGTTTTCTTTTGGGCTTGGGTGGTGTTGCATTTTTAGGGATTCCCAGGGAAAAGAGGGCATTGGAAATGAAAGAACTATCCTTGTGCCTCATTCTCTCCTTGGTTGCCTTGAGCAGTGCAGCAGTTTTGCCCGTGGCTCAACCAAAAGAGAATGTTTGGGAAACTCTAGCCAATGCATCAGGTTTGGATACCATCTGCCTGACACACTCAAGACCAGGGAAACCTTTTTCAACATGTTTAGTGGGGTTGCCAGTGAGCAAATGGCCGATTCCAGAAAACATCCCTCCAGAGATTTCAAAGTCCATTGTAAATCCAGTGGACCAATGGGATGTTTGGACGAAATACCTTCCTGCGGCTCCTTTTGAACCTCAGGAACTGGAAATTCTTGGATCGGTCCAAATGCAATTCTGTGTGAAATTTGGCCTTTCCAGAGTGACACAAAATAAAACTATAGACGTCACTCCCAACCTCAATTTTTACAGAAATTCATCGTCTTGGTGTAATTACACTAAGATGCTGAGAAAACCATCCAATCATGTTCCAGCTCAGTTGCTGAAGGGAAACTTTTTCATCTGTGGGGACAGAATTTGGCCTGCAATTCCCTCAAATGCCACAAGTGGTCCTTGCAGCATTGGAATGCTTTCATTGCTAACACCCGACATGACACTGATGAGAAAACTAAAACAGAGAGGGAAGAGGTCTGTTCAAATGTATGATCCAAATTGTGATGACAATGTTCACACATGGAGCAAGGCTCAGAGAATTGCAGTTGCAATTTTTTCACCACAGGCAGCGTCAGGAGCAGCCTTGACACAATTGGATCACGTGGGTTGTTGGCTGAGCAAACATGCCCGAGCTGTCTCTCTTGCACTGAGTGACATGTTGTTAGACATTGACAGCGTAAGACGAGCAAGTCTCCAGAACAGGGCAGCGATTGATTATCTTTTGCTGACCCATGGGCATGGATGTGAGGAATTTGAGGGAATGTGCTGCATGAATTTGTCGGATCATTCCAAATCCATTCATGAGAACATCAGGCAATTGCAGGAGAGTGTGAACAAACTTGGAGAGGTAACTGGGTCATGGATGGATGGTTTGTTCAATTTGTTTGACCTTTCACCATTGTGGAAGGAAATTTTGAAGATAGTTATATATATTTTAGTAGGGCTTGTAATCCTTCTCATGATTTTGCCGTGTTTGTTTCTAGGTATACGGCAAGCCATGGACAAAGTGGCCAAGGAGGTGTTCTCGGTTCAAAGAGGAGGGGGAGATGTTGGAGTCCAGGGCATTCCTTTGGTTGCCCTGGAGGGTCAGGGACCTGGGCAGGGGGGTCCGGGACCCCAGCCCAGAGCTCAGAGAGACACTGGCTTTGATTTCAGTCCTTGGGAAAGATTTCCTACACTGAGAGAAGGTTTACAGGCCACAAGAATGTGAAAAAAATAGTAGTTTAGCTTATCACAGGGTGAGAAAATAGTAATTTTAGGTTCCTAGCATTGAAGTGAATGGGGACAAGATGGAGAATTTGGGGCGCTGTCTCCTTCTTTTTCTCCTTCTCCTAACCTCACTCCATTGCTGCATTGATGTGGCACAAAGTAGTTAGTGAGGACTGGGTCACAGTAAAGATGACCTTTTTAGTAATAGTGATAGATATTGGTAAGAAATAGTAAACAAGAAATACGTACTAATTAGTATAAAAGATAAGGACAACCCAGCTCGGGGGGAGACGTGAGGAATCCATGCAGCTGCGAACATCTTGTCGGGCTCCGAGAAAATTGTAAGACAAGAAACAATAAACGAAGTATGCAACACTGAAAAATCTAAACCTGAGAACTCCGTCCCTTCCTTCGGCTTGGCTCAGAGCTGTGCAGGGGAGCAAAGGACCCTGAAACCACCTGAATGTCGGGGAAAGCCCCCGACACCTTTAAGGATTGGATTTAGAGCAATTTCAGCAAGTTATGGTCTTTTTCAATGGCCCTCATTTCATCTCAGTCCTCTTGGCTGTGATCCCTCCATTTCCATAATTTCTAAAGTTTTTTCCCATTCTGCTTTTTTTGGTCATATCACCTTTCCAGAGCATTTGTTAGACTTAGTTTTGAGAGTTCAAGATTTCATTGCCCTTCTAGAAAGGAAAGCCTTCCTTTCACCAAAGGGAATGAAATCTTGCAATTCCAATGAGGATTGAACTGGCAAGCATTGCTCCATTTCCCTGCACTTCTTGTCATCCCATTCACTATCATTGTTTTCACATGGTTTTGAAATTTTTACTTTTTCCTATTTTCTTTTTTTTCACATTTTGTTTCTTCATATCCTTACCCTGTATCTGAATTTACATTTCTTCCTGCCTTTAAGGATTGGATTTGGAGTAATTTGAGCAAGTTATGGTCTTTTTCACTGGCCCTCATTTTGTCTCAGTCCTCTTGGCTCTGATCCCTCCATTTCCATAATTTCTGGATTTTTTTCCATTCCACTCTTTTTGATCATATCTCCTTTCCTGAGCATTTGTTAGACTTCGTTCTGTGAGTTCCAGATTTCATTCCCTTTGGTGAAAGGAAAGACTTACTTTCAGCAAAGTGAAGGAATGCTTGCGATTTCAATGTGGATTGAACTGGCAAGCTTTGCTCCATTTCCCTGCACTTCTTGTCATCCCATTAACTATCATTGTTTTCACATGGTTTTGAAATTTTGATTTTTTTTTCCCATTTTTTTTGTCAAATTGCTCTCCTGTCTCTGAATTTATATTTTTTTCTCGCGTTAAAGGATTGGATTTGGAGTAATTTGAGCAAGTTATGGTCTTTTTCACTGGCCCTCATTTCATCTCAGTCTTCTTGGCTCTGATCCCTCCATTTCCATAATTTCTGGATTTTTTCCACTCCACTCTTTTTGATCATACCTCTTTTGCAGAGCATTTGTTAGACTTGGTTCTGTGAGTTCCAGATTTCATTCCCTTTCATGAAAGGAAAGCCTTACTTTCAGCAAAGGGAATGAATTCTTTCAATTTCAGTGCAGGTTAAACTTGCAAGCTTTGCTCCATTTCCCTGCAACTCTTGTCATCCCATTCACTATCATTGTTTTCACAAGGTTTTTAAATTTTTCCTTTTTCCTTTTTTCGTTTTTTTTCATTTTGTTTCTTCATTTGCTCGATGTCGGAGTCTTTCCCCATTTTTCAGGTGAATTCAGTGTCTTTTTGCCCCTGCACAGCTCTGAGCCAAACCGAGTGAAGAGACGGAGTCTTCAGGTTTAGATTTTTCAAGGTTGCATACTACGTTTATTGTTTCTTATCTTACAATACTCTCCGGGTCCAACAAGATGTTCGCGTCTGCATGGACTCCTCACGTCTCCCCCTGAGCTAGATTGTCCTTTTCTTTTATACTAATTGCTACGTATTTCTTATTTACTATTTCTTACCAATGTCTATCACTATTACTAAAAAGGTCATCTTTACTCTGACCCAATCCTCACTAACTACTTTGTCCTACATCACTGCAGAAATGGGGTGAGGGAAGGAGAATGAAGAAGAAGGAGTCAACGCCCCAAATTCTCCATCTTGTCCCCATTCACTTCAATGCTAGGAATGTAAAATAACTATTTTTTCACCCTGTGATAAGCTAAACTACTATTTTTCACACTCTTGTGGCCTATAAACCTGCTCTCAGTGTGGGAAGTTTTTCCCAAGGACTGAGATCAAAGCCAGTGTCTCTCTGAGGTCTGGGCTGGGGTCCCAGACCCCCCTGCCCATGTCCCTGACCATCCAGGGAAACCAAAGCAATGCCCTGGACTCCAACAGCTCTCCTGTCTCTGAATTTACATTTCTTCCCATTTTTAAGGATTGGATTTGGAGTAATTTGAGCAAGTTATGGTCTTTTTCACTGGCCCTCATTTCATCTCAGTCCTATTGGCTCTGATCCCTGCATTTCCAGAATTTCTGGATTTTTTTCCATTCCACTCTTTTTGATCATATCTCCTTTCCGGAGCATTTGTTAGACTTCATTCTGTGAGTTCCAGATTTCATTCCCTTTGGTGAAAGGAAAGCCTTACCTTTCTGCAAAGGGAATGTAATCTTGCAATTTAAATGAGGACTAAACTGGCAAGCATTGCTCCATTTCCCTGCACTTCTTGTCATCCCATTCACTATCATTGTTTTCACATGGTTTTGAAATTTTTCCTTTTTTTTTTTGTTTCACATTTTGTTTCTTCAATTGCTCTCCTGTCTCTGAATTTACATTTCTTCCCACGTTTAAGGATTGGATTTGGAGTAATTTGAGCAAGTTATGGTCTTTTTCACTGGCCCTCATTTCATCTCAGTCCTCTTGGCTGTGATCCCTCCATTTCCATAATTTCTGGAGGTTTTTCGTTAAACTCTTTTTGATCACATCACCTTTCCAGAGCACTTTTTACACTTGGTTCTGGGAGTTCCAGATATCATTCCCTTTTACAAAAGGAAAGACTTATTTTCAGCTAATGGAATTGTGTCTGTTTCTGTCCCCGCACCGGGCGGGAGATGATCTCTGGCTGGCTTGGGTCAACACAGCCACAGAAGTTCCCAGTTTGTTTCGGCTTCTCAGCTTATCAGCTGGAACCAATAATATCGTGACAGCAGCGGAAGCAGAAGAGAAAAGGCTGGCTCTCAGCTTTGCAGGTTAAAAGATGTTTATTCTGGCCCAGCTGCGGGAAGCCCGCAGCTGGTCCAAGCCTCTGGCCATGGAGGCCAGCAAGCGAGAGAGGAGAGCAGAGCTGAGATCTCTGAGCTGAGAGAATTTGAATCTCCCTCCTCCAACTTATTAGTGGGGGAGGGGTTCTTGGGAGGTTACAACAAGACAACAAATCAGGGGATTCAGGGGGTAATAAGGTGTGCCCACCCCCAAGCCTTGGACCACTAAAATCCAGAGCTAAAGGAATTCCCCCCAGGGGACCAATCACCTGAAGCCCTCTCCCTGAGATTTTGCAACCTGGGAGGGCTCCTGAAAGAGTCAGGCTGCCCCAGAGCAAGGGAGGTGGGAGGACTGACACAAAACACCTTGTTCTACGGAAAACACAAAAAGGGTTACAACATTGGGTATACAGTGAAATGAACCATAACATAAACTTCTTATAAAAACCTAATAAAACAGTTCTGCACCACCATAGGGAATGAATTATTGCAATTTCAATGAGGATTAAACTGGCAAGCATTGCTCCATTTCCCTGCACTTCTTGTCATCCCATTCACTATCATTGTTTTCACATGGTTTTGAAATTTTCACCTTTTTTGGTTTTTTTTCACATGTTGTTTCTTCATATCCTTACCCTGTCTCTGAATTTACATTTCTTCCCACGTTTAAGGATTGGATATGGAGAAATTTGAGCAAGTTATGGTCTTTTTCAATGGGCCTCATTTCATCTCAGTCCTCTTGGCTGTGATCCCTCCATTTCCAAAATTTCTGGATTTTTTTCATTCCACTCTTTTTGATCATATCCCCTTTCCAGAGCATTTGTTAGATTTGGATCTGAGTTCCTGATTTCATTCCCTTTGATGAAAGGAAAGCCGTACTGTCACCAAAGGGAATGTAATAGTGCAGTTTCAGTGAGGATTAATCTGGCAAGCATTGCTCCATTTCCCAGCACTTCTTGTCATCCCATTCACTATCATTGTTTTCACATGGTTTTGAAATTTTTCCTTTTTCCTTTTTTCTTTTTTTCACATTTTGTTTTTTAATTGCTCTCCTGTCTCTGAATTTACATTTCTTCCCATGTTTAAGGATTGGATTTGGAGTAATTTGAGCAAGTTATGGTCTTTTTCACTGGCCCTCATTTCATCTCAGTCCGCTTGGCTCTGATCCCTCCATTTCCAAAATTTCTGCATTTTTTTCCATTCCACTCTTTTTTTTATCATATCTCCTTTCCAGAGCACCTGTTCGACTTGGTTCTGTGAGTTCAAGATTTCATTCCCTTTCCTGAATAGAAAAAGCTTCCTTTTCAGCAAAGGGAATGAAATCTTGCAATTTCAATGAGGATTAAACTGGCAAGCTTTGCTCCATTTCCCTGCACTTCTTGTCATCCCATTCACTATCATTGTTTTCACATGGTTTTCAAATTTTTACTTTTTCCTTTTCTTTGTGTTTCACATTTTGCGTCTTCACATTGCTTTCCTGTCTCTGAACTTACATTTCTTCCCATGTTTAAGGATTGGCTTTAGAGTAATTTGAGCAAGTTATGGTCTTTTTCACTGGCCCCTCATTTCATCTCAGCCCTCTTGGCTGTGATCCCTCCATTTCCAAAATTTCTGCATTTTTTTCCATTCCACTCTTTTTGATCATATCTCCTTTCCAGAGCACCTGTTCCACTTGGATCTGTGAGTTCCAGATTTCATGCCCTTTCTAGAAAGGAAAGCCTTCCTTTCAGCAAAGGGAATGAAATCTTGCAATTTCAATGAGGATTAAACTGGCAAGCATTGCTCCATTTCCCTGCACTTCTTGTCATCCCATTCACTATCACTGTTTTCACATGGTTTTGAAATTTTTAATTTTTTTTTTTTCATATTTTTTTTCTTAAGATTGCTCTTCTGTCTCTGAATTTATAATTTTTCCCGCGGTTAAGGATTGGATTTGGAGTAATTTGAGCAATTTATGGTCTTTTTCACTGGCCTACATTTCATCTCAGTCCTCTTGGCTCTGATCCCTCCATTTCCATTATCTCTGGATTTTTTTCCATTCCACTCTTTTTGATCATATCTCCTTTCCAGAGCATTTGTTAGACTTGGTTCTGAGAGTTGAAGATTTCATTCCCTTTTTGTGAAAGGAAAGCCTTCCTTTCAGCACAGAAAATGAAAATTTCCGATTTAAATGTGGATTAAACTGGCAAGCATTGGTACATTTCCCTACACTTCTTGTCATCCCATTCACTATCACTGTTTTCACATGGAAAAAACTTGTATTGATTGTTATTAACTGCATTTTTTGATTGTTCTTTGTGTCTGGATTAAACAGTCAGTGACCATGTTGCTTCTTGAATTCCTAATGTCTCTTAGAATAGAGTCTTTTCTGCATTTCTGTTCCCTAGGCTTTTTTAAGTTCTTTATACCTTTCTGATCCCTAGGTTTGTTTTCTTACCCAGAAATAGCTCCAATATTGTCCCTAACATAATGCTTTTACTCTAGGGATGCACAAATTAGAGTAGTTATTTTGCTGGATTCGGTGATTATAGTTTACAGGAAGCTTTTAAAGATACTGGAGTTTGTTCTGGATATGTTCAGTTTATGGTTTTTTCGTCCTACCCTGCGTCCTAGTTCCAGCAGCATGTTTTAGGGATTTATCAATAATTGCCCCCAGTTTGTTAAAGGAGGAGTACGGGATGAGGCTCTTCAGCCTCTCCCTTCCTTCTTCTCTTTTGAGTCAGTCACATCACTTTTGGAGAATGTTCAAGGTCTCCTAAATGTTAAAGGCACCACCTTCCTGGTATTTCACCTAGTGACTTTCCTCTATATAGTTTATAGCTTTTCTAGAATGAGTCGCACATTGCTAAACACTGTAAAGCAGCATATAGAGGGAAGGGAGCAGGGAGATAAATCAGTCACTCAAGCTGCAGCCAACCCCACAGCTACTCAGGTTGCAGCTAAACTAGACAGTGAGGCTAAGACACCAGCAATTGCTGCAGTAAAGAAGAGAAACAAGCACACGGACAAAACCGATCAACCAGTAGACGATGATTCAGGTGAAGGATCCTCAATGCCTCCTGACACCCAGTCAGGAGTCAAACCAACTGACACACAATCAGAAGCTGAAGCAACAGGTGATACACAGTCAGAAGCCCAACCAACTACCACAAGATCGGGAGTCCAACCAACTAACACATGATCAGAAGCCCAACCAACTACTACAAGATCAGGAGCCCGACCAACTTCTGCAAGATCAAGAGATACTATTGAGTCCTTTTCCCTGAAGGACCTTCGTAGCCTAAGAAAAGACTATACTGGATGACCTGATAAATCTACAATTAGTTGGTTAGTCTGTCTTTGGGATGCTGCAGGCGAGGCTACAGTGCTAAATGGCACTGAAGCCAGGCATTTGGATCCCTGTCACATGATCCAGTTATTGACCAGGAAATGATGAAGGAAGCTAGTCCTTGCAGTCTCTAGGAACAAGTCCTGAGAAGTGTGGCACAAAGATATCTGTGTGCCAACGATCTCTATATGCAGCAAACCCAGTAGAAAACCATTGAACAAGAGATTCAGCGCTTAAGAAATATGGCAGTGGTGGAGATTGTCTTCTCAGATGACCTAAACACTAGGAACCCTGACTTAGTACCATGTACACCTGTGATGTAGCGAAAACTTGTACGACTTGGGCCACAAGAATACTCCTCTGCTTTAGCAATAATGAAGCGGGATGAGACAGAGGAGACTGTGCTTAATATAGCAAAGAAGCTCCGAACATATGCAAATGCCGTGCATGGTCCAACACATGCAAGAATCGCAGCTTTAGAAACACAGGTGTGGGGATTAGCAGACAAGATAGAGGAGAATCACAAAGAACTCAAGGAAGACATTCTCCAGATCTCTGCAGTACAAGTTAGAGGCTCTAGCACCACACACAAACGTTCCCTAGATAGAGAGAGAAAAGGCATCCCACAGGCTAAGCTGTGGTCCTTCCTGCGTAATTGTAGAGAAAACATGAAAAGATAGGATAAAGAACCTACTAATGCTATAACACAACGGCTGCATGAATTGTTAGATGGCAAGACTATAAGAAAAAGTTCTAGCAAGAAGGAAGCAGCTCCAGTTACCCAGGGAAATAAGGATAATCAGACTTAGAGGGGCCCTGCCTCTAGCCAGGTAGAGGCTAAAGAAAACCCTGTCTTTTAGACTGTGTGAATTCGTTAGCCTAGCACATCAGAACCACAAAAATATGAGGCCTTAGTTGACACTGGTGCACAGTGCACATTACTCCCATCAAGACATGTAGGAAGAATCTGTTTCCATTGCTAAGGTGACAGGGGGTTCACAAGAGTTTACTTTAGTGGAAGCTGATGTGAGCCTGACTGAAAATGAGTAAAAGAGACACCCTATTGTGACTGGCCTAAAAGCTCCATGCATTTTAGGCATAGACTTCCTCCGAAATAGGTATTTCAAAGACCCAAAGAGATTTAAGTGAGCGTTTGAAATAGCAGCTGTAGAGACAGAGGGTGTTAAGCAGTTGAATACCTTGCCTGGACTATCAGAGAACCCATCTGCTATAAGTCTTCTAAAGGTAGAAGAGCAACAAGTGCCAATTGCCTCTTCAACAGTGCATCGCCGACAGTACAGAACAACTCAAGATGCTGTGATTCCCATCCACAAGATAATCCGTAAGCTAGAGACTCAAGGGGTGGTCAGCAAAACCCACTCACCCTTCAACAGCCCCATCTGGCCTGTGCGCAAGTCTGACGGAGAATGGAAACTGACTGTAGATTACCGTGCATTGAACAAAGTGACTCCACCATTGAGCGCTGCTGTGCCAGACATGCTGGAACTCCAGTACGAGCTGGAGTCCAAGGCAGCAAAATGGTACGCCACAATTGACATTGCTAATGCATTTTTCTCCATTCCTCTAGCTGCAGAATGCAGGCCTCAGTTTGCTTTCACCTAGAGAGGCGTGCAGTACACCTAGAACCGACTGCCCCAGGGGTGGAAACACAGCCCCACCATCTGCCATGGACTGATCCAGGCTGCACTGGAAAAGAGTGAAGCTCCAGAACATCTACAGTACATCAATGACATCATTGTGTGGGGAAACACAGCAATAAAAGTGTTTGAGAAAAGAAAGAAGATCATCCAGATTCTCCTGAAAGCTAGCTTTGCTATCAAAAAGAGCAAAGTTAAGAGACCTGCTCGAGAGATCCAGTTTCTAAGAGTAAAGTAGCACGATGGAAGGCGTCAAATTCCCACTAAAGTCATCAACAAGATCACAGCAATGTGTCCACCAACCAACAAAAAAGAAACACAAGCTTTCCTAGGCACCATAGATTTCTAGAGGATGCACATTCCTGAGTACAGCCAGATTGTGAGCCCTCTTTACCTGGTCACCCGCAAGAAGAATGATTTCCACTGGGGCCCTAAACAGCAACAAGCCTTTGCCCAGATCAAGCAGGAGATCGCTCATGCAGTGGCCCTTAGCCCAGTCAGGACAAGACCAGAAGTAAAAAACGTGCTCTACTCAGCAGCCGGGAACAATGGCCTGTCCTGGAGCCTTTGGCAAAAGGTGCCTAGGGAGACTCAAGGCCGACCACTGGGATTTTAAAGTCAAAGTTACAGAGGGTCTGAAGCCAACTACACTCCAACAGAGAAAGAAATCTTGGCTGCCTATGAAAGAGTTCAAGCTGCCTCAAAAGTAGTAAGCACTGAAACACAACTCCTGCTGGCACCTCGACTACCAGTGCTAGGATAGATGTTCAAAGCAGAAGTTCCCTCTACCCATCATGCCACCAATGCCACATAGAGCAAATAGATTGCCCTCATTACACAGCGTGCCCACATTAAAAACCCAAATCGCCCTGAGATTTTAGAAATAATTACAAACTGGCCGGAAAGTGAAAACTTTAGTCTCATAGATAAAAAGGAGCAAAAACAAGTGACACGTGCTGAAGAAGCTCCACCATACAACAACTGCCAGCAGAAGAAACACGCTATGCTCTTTTCACTGACAGTTCCTGCCGCATCGTTAAGATGAAACGAAAGTGGAAAGCAGCCGTATGAAGCCCCACACGACAGGTTGCACAAGCCACTGAAAGAGAAAGTGAGTCAAGCCAACTTGCTCAACTCAAAGCTGTTCAATTAGCCCTGGACATTGCAGAAAGAGAGAAGTAGCCAAAACTCTACCTCTACACTGATTCATAGATAGTAGCCAATGCTCTGTGGGGATGGCTAGAAAAGTAGAAAAAGGCCAATTAGCAGCGTAAAGGAAAGCCAATCTGAGCTGCAAATGAGTAGAAGAATATTGCCACTCGAGTAGAAAAGCTACTTGTCAAAGTCTGTCATGTAGATGCCCATGTCCCCAAGAGTCGGGCTAATAAAGACCACCGAAACAACGAGCAAGTAGATCAAGCTGCAAAGATAGAAGTGTCAAAGATAAACTTAGATTAGCAACACAAGGGAAAGTTGTTCCTAGCTTGATAGGCCCATGATGCCTCAGGTCATCAAGGCAGAGATGCCACCTATAAGTAAGCACGAGACCAAGGGGTAGATCAAAGCATAGACAGTATTTCTCATGTTATCCATGACTGTGAGACGTGTGCTGCCATCAAGCAGGCCAAGCGGGTGAAGCCCCTATAGTATAGCGGGCAATGGTCCAAATATAAGTACAGGGAAGCCTGGCAGATTGACTACATCACCCTTCCCCAAACCCGCCAAAGCAAGCGCTACGTGCTCACAATAGTAAAAGCCACCACAGGATAGCTAGAGACCTACCCTGTGCCCTGCGCTACAGCCTGTAACACCATTCTAAGCCTTAAAAAACAAGTTCTTTAGAAGCATAGTACCCCTGAGAAGATTGAGTCAGACAATAGAACTCATTTCAAGAACAGCCTCATCAACAACTGGGCTAGAGAACATAGCATTGAGTGAGTGTACCATATCCCCTATCATGCACCAGCTTCAGAGAAAGTAAAAAGATACAATAGACTGCTAAAAACCACCCTGAAAGCACTGACTGAGAGATCATTCAAAAATTGGGAGCAGCATCTAAGAAAAGCCACCTAATTAGTTAACACCCAAAGTTCCACCAACAGACCAGGCCCTGCCCAGTCTGAACCCCTACATACAGTAGATAGAGAAAAAGTCCCAGTAGTACATGTAAGAAGTTTGTTAAGGAAGACAGTTTAGATCAATTCTGCTTCAAGTATAGAAGATCCCATCCGTGGGATTGTCTTGGATCAGAGACCAAGCTGCACATGGTGAGTAATGCAGAAAGATAGAACCACACAATGTGTACCGCAGAGAGATCTAATTGTTGGGTAAGAACCATGTGTAATTATCGCTGTGTGCTAAATAGTACTGCGACTGTATGTAGCTGTATATTGCATATTGTTTTTATATAGATGTATGTGTGTGTAGAGCTAGAGTATATATATTAGTTTTAGTAAATTGACGATATGGGGATAAGGGGTAGAATGTCCTAGGGTAACTTTATGATGCTTGTATCCCCAATCGTCTGTTCTCTTTGTGCTGTATATTGAGTCCTGTGCCTTTAAGACTGGTTCTAAGAGCAAGGAGAAGCGCGGAGTTTGTTTGGAGAAAACTGCCTGACTCCTCCACATTCTTCTCTAGCCAGGGTGTTCGGCAGAGGCTTGGAGAGACTGCAGGACAGAGATTTATTTTTTTGCTTTTAGTTAGTTTCAGCTAGCTAGGGCAGAGAAATTCCCTGGACTGTTTTTTTCCTTTTTCTTGGAACGGTTTAAACCTGCTTTGGACTGAAAAAACCCAGGGGAGCACTGGGGGCTGCACCTGCGGCCCACCGGGGCCTGGACCTCGGCATTTTCCAGCAGCGCCGGAGGGACTGGGACTGAGGAGACACTGAGAGAGAGAGCCGAGCTACACCCACGGCAGGGACTTTCTCAATTTGCCACCTCGCTTCAGAAGGAGAGGTTTTATTGTTTCATATTATTCATTCTTTATACTTCATTGTACTTCATTTGTTTAGTAAAATCGTTTTTTCCACTTTTCTCCAAAGAAGTTTTTTTTACCGGACCAGTTGGAGGGAGGGGCCACTTGGGTTTGCTTCCCAGAGGGATCCTATAAAGGGGTTTTCTCCCAAATTTGTCCCCAAACCAAGACCATGATTTTGAAATTTTTCCTTTTTTTTTTTTTCCACATTTTGTTTCTTTATATTCTTACCCTGTCTCTGAATTTACATTTCTTCCCATCTTTAAGGATTGGATTTGGACTAATTTGAGCAAGTTATGGTATTTTTCAATGGCCCTTATTTCATCTCAGTCTTCTTGGCTTTGATCTCTCCATTTCCAAAATCTCTGGAGTTTTTCATTCCACTCTTTTTGAAAATATCTCCTTTCCAGAGCACTTGTTAGATTTGGTTCTGAGAGTTCAAGATTTCATTCCCTTTCATGAAAGGAAAGCTTTTCTTCCAGCAAAGGGAATGAAATCTTGTGATTTCAATGCAGATTAAACTGGCAAGCTTTGCTCCATTTCCCTGCACTTCCTCTCATCCCATTCACTATCACTGTTTTCACATGGTTTTGAAATTTTTACTTTTATTTTTTTCATATTTTGTTTCTTCACTTTCTCTCCAGTCTCTGAATTTACATTTCTTCCTGTGGTGGTGCAGAACTGTTTTGTTAGGTTTTTATAAGAAGTTTATGTTATGGTTCATTTCACTGTATCCCCAATGTTGTAACCCTTTTTGTGTTGTCTGTATAATAAGGTGTTTCGTGTCAGTCCTCCCACTCCGCACTTGACTTGTAACATCCCCTCTGCCCCAACCCCCCTCTCTGGGGGAGCTTGTATATCTCTTTGAGGAGCCCTCCCAGGTTGCGAAATCTCAGGGAGAGGGCTTCAGGTGATAGGCCCCCTGGGGGGAATTCTTTATGCTCTGGATTTTAGTGGTCCGAGGCTTGGGGGTGGGCGCACCTTGTTGCCCCCTGAATCCCCTGATTTGTTGTCTTGTTGTACCCCCCCTGGAACCCCTCCCCCGCTTATGAGGTGGTAGAGGAACGCTCTCAGTCTCTCAGCTGCTCAGCTCTTGCCAGGAGCTCTCTCTCTGCTTCTCAGCTCTTGAGCTAATAAACATCTTTTAACCTGCTAAGCTGAGACCCAGCCTTTTCTCTTCTGCTGCTGTTGGCTGTCACAACACTATTGGGTCCAGCTGCTAAGCCGAGAAGCCGAAACGAACTGGGACCTTCTGAGGCTGTGTTGACTCGAGCTAGCCGGAGGCCATCTCCCGCCCGCTGCGGGATGGAACCAGACACATCTTCCCACGTTTAAGGATCGGATTTGGAGTAATTTGAGCATTTTATGGTCTTTTTCAATGGCCCTCATTTCATCTCAGTCCTCTTGGCTCTGATCCCTCCATTTCCAAAATTTCTGGATTTTTTTCTATTCCACTCTTTTTGATCATATCTCCTTTCCAGAGCATTTGTTAGGCTTGGTTCTGAGAGTTCCAGATTTCATTCCCTATGGTGAAAGGAAAGCCTTACTTTCAGCAAAGGGAATGATATCTTGAGATTTCAATGAGGATTACACTGGCAAGCTTTGCTCCATTTCCCTGCACTTCTTGTCATCCCATTCACTATCATTGTTTTCACATGGTTTTGAAATTTTTCCTTTTTCCTTTTTTTCTTTTTTTTCATTTTGCTTCTTCAATTGCTCTCCTGCCTCTGAATTTACATTTCTTCCCGCCTTTAAGGATTGGATTTGGAGTAATTTGAGCAAGTTATGGTCTTTTTCACTGGCCCTCATTTCATCTCAGTCCTCTTGGCTCTGATCCCTCCATTTCCATAATTTCTGGAGTTTTTCATTAATCTCGTTTTGATCATATCTCCTTTCCAGGGCATTTGTTAGACTTGGAACTGTGAGTTCCTGATTTCATTCCCATTCGTGAAAGGAAAGCCTTACCTTCAGCAAAGGGAATGATATCTTGAGATTTCAATGAGGACTACGCTGGCAAGCTTTGCTCCATTTCCCTGCACTTCTTGCCATCCCTTTCACTATCATTGTTTTCACATGGTTTTGAAATTTTTCCTTTTTTTTTTTTCACATTTTTTTTCTTTGTATTCTTACCCTGTCTCTGAATTTAAATTTCCTCCCATGTTTAAGGATTGGATTTGGAGTAATTTGAGCAAGTTATGGTCTTTTTCAATGGCCCTCATTTCATCTCAGTCCTCGTGGCTCTGATGCCCACATTTCCATAATTTCTGGAGTGTTACCTCCGCTGAGGCGCAGCGACCTGGTTCCAGGAACGACACGGCAGCCACACACAGGCTGCTCGTACCGCCAGCTCACAGACACCAGTGTGGTGGACAGCTAATGGCGTTTATTAACTGGTTACATGGAGTTATAAAACCTCTGTTTGCTACATCACATCCATCTGCTTACGTTACAAGTTCGGTGTTGATTACCTTATCAAGGACACTAACCAACTAAGTATTGAGGGAGGGGTTCTGTCTGCCCGTACAACGCGATATCTTCAGACCGCCTGTCCCTAATCTCCCACAGTTTCCCCCCCCCTCCCATGACTAAGGTAAAAACTATAAAAGTATGAATGTTATAAAAGTATAAATGTCATAAAAATACAAAAGCTGTTAAAGTTAGTATAACAGGATACAAAAGTGGTATAAAATGTTAGTAACAAGCGCACTTCACGGTAATTGCAGGCGTTCGACAACTAGGATGTCGTTTTCTCTAAACGGCTTCTAACAAACGACACTAACTTGTTCAAAATGCAAGGCCCAAAAATCAATGTCAGGAGTATCATGGTGAGAGGGCCTATTAAGGTGGAAACAAGGGTGGCTAGCCATGGGGACTGATTGAACCATGACTCGAACCATCCTTGTTGGGCTTCTCTCTCTCTCTTTCCCTGGGCTAGTCTTTCTCTCAGTTTGGCTATGGAGTCTCGCACGACTCCGGTATGGTCTGCATAAAAACAGCATTCTTCTCTCAAGGCGGCACACAGGCCTCCTTGCTGCATGAGCAAGAGGTCCAGTCCTCGCCTGTTCTGCAGGACGACTTCCGAAAGCGAGGAGATAGATCTTTCCAGAGAGGAGATGGATTTTTCAATTCTCAGTAAGTCTTCGTCAATTGTCATTTGCAGCTGAGAAAGTCTTTGATGTTGGGTCACGAGAGCTGAAACACCTGTGGCTGTGCCAGTGGCTCCTAGGCCAAGGAGCATTGCAATGGTTATATCTGTTATTACCTCTCTTTTGCGGAGCAGGATGGTTTCTTCTAAAAAGCGATACATTTCTTCTTTTTGGTGATACAGGACTCTAGGAACAATCAGAACTTGGACACAAAAGTCAGCAAGGTTATTGAGTTTGCTAAGGTACACACAGGGAGTTATTCCGATTTGTTGACAGACCCACATTCCTGATAGGAACGGGACTGCCCACTTATCAGCCTTTTGACTAGGTTGGATGAACTCAGTACAGATATTTCCCATCTGCTTTGCTACGGTTACACTGCCAAAGCATTTGCCTCGGCCTGTGACTTGACTCAGGGTAATTTCCCTCCGGGGGGTGTCCCACTTACAGTTGTGTGGATTGTTTGCTGCAGAATATTCAAAAGGAGCATCAAGGGCGACACCCTCATAAAAAGGAGGTTCTGTGTTATAACATAATCAGCATGATTTTGTAAAGTTTGGATTGGATTGGTTCAAAGACAAAAAGGTAGCATTTAACACACTAAGAAACAGATTGTAACGATCTGACTTAGGTTTTTGTAGACAGCTAAAGGACTGAATGAGGCGGTGCCAGGTGTGGCCTCCCTCTTGTGTCTGCGTGCTGTAAGATTCTGATAGGGTCTAATTGATCGGGGTACTGAAGGTAGGAGTCTGATAATTTTCACGTTTGCTCAATTTAAATGCCGGGCTGCACTTAAAGCATGCCATTTTTATCTTCTTCCAGTCTATGAGAGGAGCTCGTTCTTTTTCTGACTTCCCCTGAGCCCAAGTAGAAACATTGTTGTTACTGATTTTATATACTGTTACTTCTTCTTTGTCAGAGCCGAAGCCAGAGCCGGCAGCAGAGGACAGGCTGTCCCAGTCCTCTGAGCTAGAGTCCGGTTCAGAGCCGGAAGTTGACTGACTGGCTGCTTCCGGGCTCCGGAGCCTTTTGGTCGGGCTCCGACCCCACCCCTTTCCCTCAGGGCTGGACCACCCTTTCCCTCTTGGCCCCCGCCCCTTTCCCTCAGGGCTGAGCCACTCCTTTCCCCTGGGCCCCCACCCCTTTCTCTTGGGGCTGAGCCGCCCCCTGCACCTGCGCTCCCCCCGCCTCCTGCTGTGGGAGCTTCTCGCCTTAGAAAAACGTGCTTTTTGGCAAAGATTAGCTTCAGTTCTCTCTTTGCGCTCTCCTCCCTTTTTCTGCTCGCGCGCCCCCGCATTAGCAAACGAGCTCTCTTTGTTTTCGTTGGCAACGAGCCCACTATCTAAATGACCTTCTTTGTTTTCTGTAGTATAGCTCCTGCTTTCCCTCTCGGATTCAGCGCTATCTTGAGGCGCATAAGGTGGAGGTCCCTCCCCCGCTTTTCCAGCATTCCTAGCTTCTTCAGCTAGACCGTTGTAAAATGATTGCATCTGTTTTATCCCCTCAGCGAGTGACCTTGAGCTTGGAGGCTTTGAAGCGAGCTCTTGCTCCTCCGAGCCTCTGAACTCGGCAGAACCAACCCCATCAACACTCTGAACATTATCACTAACCTTCGGACTACATTCTTTTACACTCTGAAAATTCTCAACAACAGTTCCCTCTGAGAAAGTTTGCGTCGCTGCCGCAATACCCAATTGGGGGGAAACCTTTAAACAATTTCGGGCAGCTCTTCAGGTCTCCTGTTCTTGCAAAGCCTTCTGCAATGCTTCTACGACCTTTCCCCATGCTTTAAGATTTTTTCCCAAGCCAGAAGACATTGTGTCTTCGGCAAGAGCCTTAGTACATTGATCCCAAACATCTGGGTGGAGGATATCCACCGGTCTATCAATAATACTAAGTTGCAAAAGCCTCGTCACTGCGAGGGTAAAATCTTTTGCTTTACAATCAATTCCCCACTGCTTATGAATCTGAGAAACGACCTTCACGAGGGCTTCCATCCTCTGCGTGGGTCCGGAGGCGTCCCTCCCGCCGAACTGGCCCCGTCGCTCGGCCGTCGTTCACCCGTCCAGGCGACTCCCGTTCTCCCGGGCAACTCCCGGGGTTTCGGCACCACTTATTACCTCCGCTGAGGCGTAGCGACCTGGTTCAGGAATGACACGGCAGCCACGCACAGGCTGCTCCGACCACCTGCTCACAGACACCAGTGTGGTGGACGGCTAATTGCATTTATCAACTGGTTACATGGAGTTATAAAACCTCTGTTTGCTACATCACTTCCGTCTGCTTACGTTACAAGTTCGGTGTTGCTTACCTTATCAAGGACACTAACCGACTAAGTATTGAGGGAGGGGTTCTGTCTGCCCGTACAACGCGATATCTCCCAACCGCCTGTCCCTAATCTCCCACACTGGAGTTTTTTCCATTCCACTCTTCTTGATCATATCTCCTTTCCAGAGCATTTGTTAGACTTGGTTCTGAGAGTTCCTGATTTCATTCCCTTTGGTGAAAGGAAAGCCTTACTTTCAGCAGAGGGAATGATATCTTGAGATTTCAATGAGGATTACACTGGCAAGCATTGCACCATTTCCCTGCACTTCTTGTCATCCCATTCACTATCATTGCTTTCACATGGCTTTGAAATTTTTCCTTTTTCCTTTTTTCTTTTATTTTCATTTTGTTTCTCCATATCCTTACTCTGTCTCTGAATTTACATTTCTTCCCGCCTTTAAGGATTGGATTTGGAGTAATTTGAGCATGTTATGATTTTTTCAAATGGCCTTCATTTCATCTCAGTCGTCTTGGCTCTGATCCCTCCATTTCCATAATTTCTGGACTTTTTTTTCATTCCATTCTTTTTGATCATATCTCCTTTCCAGAGCATTTGTTAGACTTGGTTCTGTGAGTTCCTGATTTCATTCCCTTAGGGGAAAGGAAAGACTTAATTCCAGCAAAGGGAATGAATTCTTGGAATTTCAATGCGGATTAAACTTGCAAGCTTTGCTCCATTTCCCTGCACTTCTTGTCATCCAATTCACTATCATTGTTTTCACATGGTTTTGAAATTTTTCCTTTTTCCTTTTTTCTTGTTTTTCACATTTTGTTTCTTCATATCCTTACCCTGTCTCTGAATTTACATTTCTTCCCATGTTTAAGGATTGGATTTGGAGGATTTTGAGTAAGTTATGGTCTTTTTCAATGGCCCTCATCTAATCTCAGTCCTCTTGGCTGTGATCCCTCACTTTCCAGAATTTACAGATTTTTTTGAATTCCACTCTTTTTGAACATATCTCCTCTTCCGGTGCATTTGTTAGACTTGGATCTGTGAGTTCCAGACTCCGTTCCCTTTCATGAATAGTAAGACTTATTTTCAGGAAAGGAATGAATTATTGCATTTTCAATGAGGATTAAACTGGCAAGCTTTGCTCCATTTCCCTGCACTTCTTGTCATCCCATTCACTATCATTGATTTCACATGGTTTTGATATTTTTCCTTTTTTCTTTTATTTCATTTTGTTTCTTCAATCGCTTATCTGTCTCTGAATTTACATTTCTTCCCACATTTAAAGAGTGGGTTTGGAGTAATTTGAGCATGTTATGGTCTTTTTCAATGGCCCTCATTTCATCTCAGTCCACGTGGCTCTGATCCCTCCATTTCCATAATTTATGGAGTTTTTTTTGGTTCAATGTTTTTGATCATATCTCCTTTTCAGAGCATTTGTTAGACTTGGTTCTGAGAGTTCAAGATTTCATTCGCTTTCGTGAAAGGAAAGCCTTACTTTCACCAAAGGGAATGAATTCTTGCAATTTCAATGCGGATTAAACTGGCAAGCTTTGCTCCATTTCCCTGTACTTCTTGTCATCCCATTCACTATCATTGATTTCACATGGTTTTGAAATTTATCCTTTTTCCTTTTTTCTTTTTTTTCACATTTTGTTTCTTCATATCCTTAAACTGTCTCCTAATTTACATTTCTTCCCATGTTTAAGGATTGGATTTGGAGTAATTTGAGCAAGTTATGGTCTTTTTCACTGGCCCTCGTTTCATCTCAGTCCTCTTGGCTCTGATCCCTCCATTTCTAAAATTTCTGGATGTGGTGGTGCAGAACTGTTTTATTAGATTTTTGTAAGAAGTTTATGTTATGGTTCGTTTCACTGTATCCCCAATTCTGTATCCCTTTTGTGTTGTCTGTATAATAAGGTGTTTTGTGTCAATCATCCCATACCTCACATGGCGTGTAACATCCCCTCTGCCCCAACCCCCCTCTCTGGGGCAGATTGTCTATCACTGCCGGGGTCCCTCCCGGATTGTGAAATCTCCGGGAGAGGGCTTCAGGTGATAGGTAGCCTGGGGGAATTACTTTGGCTCAGGATTTTAGTGGTCTGAAGCTTGGGGGTGGGCACACCTTGTTACCCCCTGAATCCCCTGATTTGTTGTCTTGTTGTATCCTCCCTGGGACCCTCCCCCGCTTATAAGGGGTAGGAGGGAGGAAGAGGCTCTCTCAGCCGCTGGGTTCTCAGCCTGGAAGCTCTCAGCCGCTGGCCTCGGAGCTTGGAGATCTCTGCTAATAAACATCTTTTAACCTGCTAAGCTGAGAGCCAGCCTTTTCTCTTCTGCTGCTGTTGACTGTCACCTTTGGGTCCAGCTGCTAAGCTGAGAAGCCAAAACGAACTGGAAACTTTGTGTCTGTGTTGACCTGTGCTAGCTGGGGGTCAGCTCCCACCCGGAGCGGGGACACAACCGGACACATCTGGAGTTTTTTTCATTCCAGTCTTTTTGATCATATCTCCTTTCCAGAGAATTTGTTAGACTTGTTTCTGTGAGTTCCAGATTTCATTCCCTTTCATGAACGGAAAGCCTTACTTTGAGCAAAGGAAATGAATTCTTGCAATTTCAATGCGGGTTAAACTTGCAATCTTTGCTCCATTTCCCTGCGCTTCTTGTCATCCCATTCACTATCAATGTTTTCACATGGTTTCGAAATTTTTCCTTTTATCTTTTTTTTCATTTTGTCTCTTCAATTGCTCTCCTGTCTCTGAATTTACATTTCTTCCCATGTTTAAGGATTGGATTTGGAGTAATTTGAGCAAGTTATGGTCTTTTTCACTGGCCCTCGTTTCATCTCAGTCCGCTTGGATCTGATCCCTCCATTTCCATAATTTCTGGGGTTTTTTCCATTCCGCTCTTTTTGGTCATATCTCCTTTCCAGAGCATTTGTTAGACTTGGATCTGTGAGTTCCTGATTTCATTCCCTTTGGTGAAAGGAAAGCCTTACTTTCAGCAAAGGGAATGTAATAGTGCAGTTTCAATGAGGATTAAACTGGCAAGCATTGCTCCATTTCCCTGCGCTTCTTGTCATCCCATTCACTATCATTGTTTTCACATGGTTTTGAAATTTATCCTTTTTCCTTTTTCCTTTTTTTTCACATTTTGTTTCTTCATATCCTTACCCTGTCTCTGAATTTACATTTCTTCCCATGTTTAAGGATTGGATTTGGAGTGATTTGCGCATGTTATGGTCTTTTTCAATGGCCCGCATTTCATCTCAGTCTGCTGGGCTCTGATCCCCCCATTTCCAAAATTTCTGGAGTTTTTTCCATTCCACTCTTTTTAGCAGTGTTCTCTCACGCCTGGCAGACGTGCAGGCTTGCTCACTTCTGCATTTCTACTACGAGGATCGGTCAGGGTTTCAGGTAGGGCGACTTACCTCCTCCCGGTAGGTTCTTGGTTCCCCACACCAGCGAGTGGACCTGATGGAGTTGCGACGGCGGTGACAGAAAAAGAGTCGTCCCTCTTTCGGCAGGGTAGAAGGTAGTTTATTAAGGGGAGTCTGGCAAAGAGCTCCGCCTCACACCACTGCTGCCCAGAGAGAGCAGATATCAAAGCTTGACAGCCACTTATAAATGGGGGAGGGCTGACAATGGGTCAGCCAATCGGGGAACACAGGGTTGGTAACAGGGGTGTCAACTTTTGAACCATTAACAAATCACAGGAGGGTAGGAGGGGATTCCCCGGGCACCAGCCTACCACTCAACACCTCTCCTGGATCTTTCCAGAATCCAGGGAAGGGTCTTGAAAGTGACAGACAGGGCGACCACGAGGACAGGGCGGGAACTGACAGGGACAGGTGCAGGGAAGGAATGACTGACAGAAAACGTCTGCTGTACAGGCCACTCAACCTGAGGCTCTTCTTCCAGGTCTCTGTCTTCCTCCGAATCTTCCTCCAGTTCCATGTTCTCCTCCCATTTTATGTCCTCCTCCCATTCGGGCACGGATGAACTAGCTACTCGATTTACAGAGGGGGAGTGTGTGGTGCTAGAAATCAACCTATTTAACATTTTTTTGACAATACAAATCATACCGATAATTAATACAATAATAAATAAAACTAACAGAATTGATTTTATAATTGAGCCTACCCAGCCCGAAATGCCCCAGTTCCGAAACATCCCACTCAGCCAGTCACTAATCTCTTTCTTGATGTCTTCCACCATGCCCCGGATGCTCTGGATGGCTTTGTGGACATCCTGCCCCATTGCCCTGGCGAGAGTCGCCCAAACGTTGGCTTTGGGCTGGGGCACCAGCCATCTGGAGACTGGAGCAGCGAGACTGGCGGGCAGGAGGATGCTGAGAAGCAAGTGGAACTTCCTCAGCACTGGGGACCGGCGCTGGACAGGTTCTATCGTAACTAAAATGACTAAAACAAACAATTATTGTCCAAACAGAGGGTTTAGGAAAAGGAGCCCATCCCAGAAAAACTTTCCCTTCTTCTTCGCCTAAATGCTGCTTCCGACACTTGATATAGTTGTTTGTTCTCCCCCGAGACCTTCGGGACATAGGGCCTCACCCATTTGGATGGTAACCATTTTACCCCCATGGGGGTGGACATGCAAGCATATCCACGACCCCACGTGACCAAATCGTGAGGTCCCTCTGTCCTTCCAGTCTCAGGGTCCCGGACCATGACTGGCGGCCTCTCCTTGATGTTTAATTGAGGGTTTGCCCCGAAATGGCGAACGATTGGAGGGTTTAAGAGTTCAAAAGTACAATTTAAAAAATTCACAGTGAATAGTGCCCTGGCCAATCGGGTCTGTGGTGTTTCCATTTTTAAAACCTGTTGTTGTTGGTTGAGGACCCTTTTGATTTCTCTGTGGGTCCTCTCCACGACAGCTTGGCCTGTCGGGGAATGGGGGATGCCTGTCTTATGTCCCACTCCCCATTGTTGCAGGAAGCTGCTGAACTCCCTGGAGCGGCACGCTGGGCCATTATCCGTTTTCAACTCCCTCGGGAAGCCCATGAAGGAGAAAGCCTGGATGAGGTGTTTTATGACATCCGAGGTCTTCTCCCCTGTGTGGGCGGAAGCCAAGACTGCGCCGGAGAAGGTGTCCACTGAGACGTGCACATACTTAGATCATCCGAATTGGGGGATATGTGTCACGTCAGTCTGCCACACCTCACAGCTTTTTAGGCCTCTGGGGTTCACTCCTGCACTCAAGGTGGGAAGTGCATGCTGATTGCAGGAGGGACACGTAGCCACAATTGCCTTAGCCTGTTCCCGGGTGATGTGAAACCGGAGAACAAGGCCAGGTGCGTTTTGATGGAAGAGTTGGTGGCTGAGCTTTGCCTGTTCAAAGATGTTAGGCAATGGGGCCATTGCAGCAGGGGCAGCGAGAGCATCAGCCCTTCTGTTTCCCTCAGCAATGTAACCTGGCAAATCAGTATGCGATCTTGTATGCATCACAAAGAATGGCTGCTCCCTATGGGAGACAAGCTTGACAAGCTTAGAGAGCAGCTCAAACAGTGCTGTGTTAGACACTTCCTGCAGTATGGCCTGATCTGCTCTGGACACCACCCCCGCCACATAAGCGGAATCCATCACCAAATTGAAGGGTTTGGGGAACCTTTCGAAAGCCCTGACGACAGCGGCCAACTCAGCAACTTGAGGTGATCCCTCCACCTCAGCAACATCTGCCTCCCACTGCTGAGTCTGAGGGTCCTTCCAAGTCATGACTGACTTGTGGGACCTTCCGGACGTGTCAGTGAAAATGGTCAAGGCCTCTAAAGGCTTCCTACTCGGAACACTTTTCAAACTTAATGTAAATTTGGCGTCCTGATTGAAAATTTTGTGGGCTGGCCGATGAATAGAAATTTGTCTGGTAAAGGAATCTAGAGCAAACTGCAGCGCTTCGTTCTCCTGAAGCAGGTGTTCTAACATCGCCTTTGTAATTTGGCCCAATCTTAATCCAATTGGAATGTGAACGCATTCAAAATCACATCCGGCCAATTCCCTGATCCGGACTCTAGCCTTCCAGATCAGTTCAGCCACCAGTTCTTGTGGACGTGTCATCCTTTTGGACCTGTGATGACTGAGAAACACCCATTCTATGATTAAGAGCGGGTCTTCTCTGCCCTGGTCCTTTTTGGTGTTATTTTTCCACTGGAAAATGACTCCATGGAGGTGTGGCAAATTTCCCATAATTATAAATTTGAAAGGCAGGTCAGGATCACACCTGTGAGCCTGCCGAGTGGACATGAGATGTTGCACCTTTTCCAGTGCATCTTTTGCTTCTGGGGTGAATTCCCTTGGAGAACTCAGGTCCTCTCCCCCTTTCAATAAATTGAAAAGAGGGGCCAGGTCCTCGGTGGTCAGACTTAGCCAAGGTCTCACCCAATTCAATGCCCCACACAGTTGGTGGACATCTGCGAGGGTCTCGATCTTTGCCTTAATTTCCAATTTCTGCGGCACAATGGTCCGCTTGCCAATTTCCAGCCCAAGGTACTTCCAAGGTGGCATCCTTAGAACTTTTTCTTCTTGCAGCTCGAACCCTGCAACAACCAATGCATTGATTGTCAGGTCAAGCGCGTGGGACAAGACATCATCGGTGGGGGCACACACAAGCACATCATCCATATAATGATGGATGATTGCTTTCTCCGCGGCTACGCGGACCGGGGACAGCAAGGAAGCCACGTACCACTGGCAGATTACCGGCGACACTTTCAACCCTTGGGGTTAAACACACCAATGGTAGCGTTTCCTCAGGGCGTCTCGGTTGATGGTGGGAACTGAGAATGCAAAATGTGGGGCGTCGTCTGGGTGTAGGGGAATATGGAAAAAGCAATCTTTTATATCTATTACAGCAAATTTCCAATTTTGTGGGAGCATGGTAGGGGAAGGCATCCCAGGTTGAAGAGAGCCCATGTCTTCTATTAAATTATTAATTTGTCTAAGGTCCTGGAGGAGCCTCCACTTGTCCTTCCCCGGCTTCTGGATGATGAAAACCGGGGAGTTCCAAGGGCTGGTGGTCTCCACAATGTGGCCTTTGGCCAACTGCTCCTCCACAAGCTCTTCAAGTGCCTTTAATTTTTGCTTAGAAAGCGGCCACTGCTCTACCCACACTGGTGCATCCGTTTTCCAATTCAGCTTGTGGGTAGGGCGCTCCTCAGTGGTCGCCACCCAAAAATCCTGTGAGGGGTCTGGGATGTCAATTGTGACCCCCCACTGGGCCATCAGGTCTGTCCCCCACAAGGGTTCCTTATAATCCAAACCAAAAGGGCGTAAACTGGCCAATTGACCTTTTGGTCCCTTAATTTGCACCACGCTCTTTGATTTCTTAGCCAATTGCATCCCCCCTATACCTTGCACGTGTCCGGCCACGTTTTCCAAGGCCCAATGTGACGGCCAATGCTTGGCTGGGAATATCGTCAAGTCTGCCCTGGTGTCTAGGAGGCCTGTCATGTTAATGGCCTCCCCACCCACACTCCACTCACACGCCACCTGGGGCTTTGCCTCTGTGATGTTGTATACTGGACAAGCTGTTGGTATGTTGTCTTCCGGGCGCTCCCAGGTGGGTATGATTTGGGCAACTATTTGTCCTTTTGGTAAGAATGTTGGTGGGTGGGTGCATCGTAGCCAGAGAACAAACCTCTCGGGACTGTTGTCTAGTGTTCCCGGAAGGATTTCGATCTCTTGCGGGGTGTGTTTGCAATCCCCCACAATGATGAGCTTACCTTCACCCCTTGGCCAAGTGCCTTGCACACCGTTGGCAACTGACACCCATTTCCAGTCGCTGTCTTTCAGGTGCAAACCCTCTGTGATCCGTAATCTATAAGGTGTATCGTTAGAATTCGTTATCAAAATTGGTTTTGCAATGTCATGGTCCGTGTGTGTCATTTCCGGTAAATTCTTTTTTCTGTTACCCCTAATGGGGTATGGCAGCTTTTCCTCCTTTTTCCCTTGGCTCCCTCCCCCTTCCCCCTCTGCTCGGTCCACCCCATTTCTGTCTTCACGCAGGGTGGACCTGCGTTCCCCCTTTAGTTTTTTTGCAAGGGTTTAAACCCTCTCCCTTTTTCCCCTTCTCCCCCCCCCCTTTTTGTTTTTAAATTCTTCAAATTCTTTTTTAAGGGGGCATAGGGAGGACCAGTGCCCCAATTTCCCACATAGAAAAAATTTTTGGGAGCCTTGAACCGAAGGCTTCTTCCTGGTGTCTGATGTTTCTCGGGAGCCTTCAGCTTCGATGGTCGCAGCGTGGTGTAATTTGGGCCGCTGTCCTGTGGAGGCACTCATAAATGGGACCTTTACTTGACATACTCGGAGCATGTCTTGTAAGGTCGGTGCAGGATCTAAAGACAGACTTAAGATTGCAGTGCGACATAGATCATTTGCACTTGAAAATGCAATTTCCCTTAAAATGCACTCACGTGCCCCTTCACTTTTAACTTGGACCTCAATGGCCCTGGAGAGCTTCTCCACAAAATCAGTAAAAGATTCACTTTGGCCCTGTCTTATTTTAGAATATGGGACTACTGGACCATGCAGTTGCATGGTAAAAAAATGCAGTTAAGGCTGCTTCTTTTACCACATTGAGGCACTTTTGGGGTAAAGCAACTTGATCAGTTGCCTCCATCCACTGCCCTTCACCCGCGAGATATTCAAAGGTGAGAGGATTCCCATGACCATCCACCATAGTCTCTATGTTGTCCAGGAGACCTGGCAGGGCATCTCTGAGCAGCTGCTTCCACGCTCCCTCCCAAAGCCTGTATTCTGTGGAGTTGAGCAGGCAGGAAAACAGCTGCTTTAAATCAGCAGGGAGTGTTTCAGCCCCTGAGAGATCTGCCTTTAAAAGACCCCGGAAGTATGGACTATCCTTTCCATATTCCTTATGAGCTTTACATAGATCTCTGATGGTGGCCTGTGGGAACGGGTGGTAAATGGCTTTGGTGTTTTGGCCTCCGCGGGAACTCTGATAGGTGACAGGGGCTAGAGTAGGGATGAGGGAGGAGGGCGGCAGCCCCATCGAGGCCGGCTCCGGCTCACTAACTTCCGTGTTTGGACTGTGGGAACCGGAAGGACGACCTTGGGAATCGGCACTCCCGGACCTTTGCTGTCCGAGGGTGGGGGGGGCAGTTTGCTCGGGGTATGATGTCACACAGGAGGAGAGCTGGTGGGGGGGGCGGGGTCTGAGGAAGCGAACAGAGCGGACCGCGGCCGCTGCGGAGCAGCCCCGGGCTGCTCCACCGCAGAGGAGCCAGCGGCACCAGCCCGCGCTTCACCCGGGGAGGGGAGCGAGGCGGGACGGCGCCGTGGCAAAGGGGTCCCGGGCGGCGCCGCCGCAGAAGGGTCGGCGGCGCAGCCCCGTGGGGCCATGGGCGGGGCGGCAGGACCCCGCGTGGCTGCGGGAGGGCCAGCGCCGGCGCACGCGGGCAGGGCGGCGCGGGGCCGCGGGGACACTGCGTCACCGGGATAGGAGGGAAAGAGGGGCTGGGAGGGGTTAAGGGTGAGATCAAAGGAACCGCGGGAAGGACGGGGAGATGAAGACGGCTTCGCGGCTTCGCCACGTGGCGTCCGCCATCTTTTGGCAGGGGAAAGCGTTCTGCTTCCCCATTAACTGTAAACCGAACTCGGGGTTTTTGAACTGGTGAGACGCTAATTTTGAGGAACTAAGGATTTTTAGGAAAGTTAAGATAATAAGTTGCTGAACTAGCTGAAGTAGATAGGTAATATTTGTTCGCAGTTAACAGAAGCCGGATCTTAGATAAGCTACCCTGGATCTTGTAACTCATTTCTTGTCAGGTTTATGTTTATGTAGTTGTGCTTGTACTGAAAAACAAAATGTGGTAAATAGGACATAAGATAGCTGCAGATTTCCTGCTTAAAGGACCCATTGAACACAGGAAACTGTAAGTTCTACCAAGAAATCATTTCTCATGAATGCATTGAAAAGGTAGAAAGGTCAGGACGAGGAAGACTCATCTTACTTCCTCATTTTGGGTGACCCCTCCCCAAAATAGACCCCTGACTCATTTTAAGAAACAAAAGTACGCATGCTTAATAGCCTTTTTGCCAATTAGCATATGAAGCGAGGAATGGGAGGTGACAGGGGTATGAATATGCATTTGTATTTTGGATATTCAACACTTTTGTAAATAAAAGACTTTGTAATTACCTGTGAATTTCGCAGTGCAAATTAGGGAAATATCCCGCGTGCTGCCCGACCGTAATAAACATACACTTTCTAACTTTAAACTGTTAGAGAGTTTTTGTCCGTCACAGTTGGGTATCGATACTGGATCAATACCCATATTTCTTTAATAAGTCATTTTGGCGAGCCAGCCAGGAGACTGCTCTCTCTGGCCGTGGGGCCAGCGGGGTCCAGGACCCCTCTGGGCGCCCACCTGGAATTTTCTGGGAAGAGGACTCCTGCGGTCCTGCTGACCACCCGGGGATAGACCAGAACCTGCTGGAACTACGGATAAAAGGTATGTTTATATTTGAAAATAGGTACTTTGGTATAGGCTGTTGGTAAGACACTGAGAGACGTCTCGTGCACAACATACGCCTCTTGGGTTTGTTTGTAAAAGTTGTGACAGCTCTGCGGAGCTTGGTATCAGTGGTTTGGTAGTCGGTGTCCTGTAGTGGGGACAGCGGCAACCTGTCTTTGTTGTGTCATCTTGCAGTTTAAAGATGACTTGGTAGTCCGTGTCCCGTAGTGGGGACAGCGGCAACCTGTCTTTGTTGTGTCATCTTGCACTTTAAAGATGACTTGGTAGTCCGTGTCCCGTGGGGGGGCAGCGGCGGCAGTGAAATAACCGGTGTTGTTGTTGGGTATTAGGAGCAGCGGTGGCTCCAGTTACAGTTTGTGGTTTAAAGGTACCTTGACAATCCGTAATCCGTGTGGCGAGCCCGTTCTGGGATGCGAAGGGTCCCGTTGTGGGTCCCGGAAAATCCCGATTGCGGCCCCGAGTGCACTGGGTGTGTGTGGTGTGAACGGATCTGTGTTCTGTGGTCTCGTGGTTTTGTGTGTTTGTGTCTTCAGGTGTGGAAGAATTATTGGTGCACCGTATGTACCGTGATCTGTGGGAGTTTGTGTTGTAAGTGTTTTGATTTGCGTGATTTTGGAGTGTGTTAGTAACCTGTGTAAATGGTTTTAGGAGTTTTGCAAGCTTGAAGTTGTAAAAGCCTTTTGAATTCCCCGCCTGATCAGTGGAGGGATACCTCTGTTTGCAGGACGGAAGGATTTAAAGTGTTTGTGTTGTATCCTGATTGTGTGCTATAGGGGAATTAGACTGTGTGTGAGCTTGAACAGCGAGTGCTTTTGGCAACAAGATTTTGCTGACGTTTTGTTAGGTGCAAAAAAAAAAAAAAAAAAGTATTTGTGTAAGTTTAAATTGTTTATCTTTTGAGCTAAAAAGAGGAAGTGCGTAAGGAGGTTTGAAACCTGAGCCAGCCCCGGGAATTAGGAGGGGGTGATTTGTTTCCCTGGCAACCGCAGGGGAATCCAGGCTCTGCAGCCTCGGGCCGTGTCTCTAAACTCCCTGTAAAACCCTAAGAAGTTCTTTTGGCAAGTGAGTGTTTTAGTTAAAGGGAAAAAAGTTTTTGCTTGTTTGTGAGGCTTGCAGTTGCTAGAGTGTAATAAATAAGATTCACCAAAATCGATAAATCAAAATTTGGAATTTTATTGTGAGACAGAATAACAGTCTCGGACAGCCACAATTAAAAGGACAGCGTCGAGCCCGGGGTCGCCGCTGGGTGAACAATTGATAACACACTCTGTCAGTCTGTTATCCCCCAAGTTCACAGTTTTGGTTTGCAGCAGTCTCTTTTTATACACTGGATCGCGGAGAGAGGCTCGGGATTTCGACGGTCCTTCCTCCGAGGCATCTTCATTAATCATGCAGGTTTTAGTTCTGAGAGTCTGAATAGATCGGCGGAGGAGGACAATACTGTTAATGGTTGGGTCCAGGTGTGGTGCGGAGATGTTAATTTCTGATGGAGACGATCTAGATATTGATCTGAGGTAATCATCTGGTTCTCTGGGCTATCATCTCCGTCTTCCGTCGCCTTTTGTACCCTTTCAAGGATTCCCGGCAGCGGCATTTTCTCGTTCCCCTTTCTGGTAATTCCAATCATGTTTTCCTCGTGTCCCTCCCATGCCTTTTCGGGCTAGAGAAATTCCGGTATTTTGTTGAGCCACCTTCCCCTGAGTTAACTCAAAACATGCTAGTTTAAACAAAACTTAAATTATAACATGCTAGTTTATACAAAACTTATATTTATATGGTTTGTATTACATATTATATCCTATTAACACAAACTAACTTTAGGACATATATCACATAGAGTGTGTGGCAATATTTTAAAGTCCTGGTGGTGTAGTCCCTAACCACAGAGTGGAGAGGCAGCGTGGGATCAGGGTTACCCCCCCCACCTCCTTTTCACGGAGGGATTTGTGTGTGGTGTCCCGGCCGAAATCTGTAGGATTTTTCGGAGAGACCTTGTTGAAACTTCTGGTGGAGTGTGTTTGGGGTCGTGAGGGACCCCTGGCTATTTTCTTTGCGAGCCTAAATCGGTTGGTGTTTGGAGTTGGGTCTCTCTAAGAAAAGGCTTTGATTGTTTGCAGAAAGCAGAGAGCCCAGAACTTATGCCCAGAGCTAGCAGAAATAGCCGAGAAATTTTTGGTGCTGAGATACGCAATTGAAGTAGTCTACTTTGGGTTTTGTAACATCTCGGACCAAAAGGGATTCTAAACATGGGGGCAAATGAGAGCAAAGAGATTCCCAGAGGAAGCCCTTTAGGGTGTATCTTAACACACTGGAATGAACTGGTAGGCTGTGGTGGTACCGAAACTAAGAGGGAGCTTGCTAAGCTTTGTACACAATGGTGGCCATTATATAAACTTGATGAAGGTGTGAAGTGGCCAGTAAACGGTACACTGGACTATGAGTCATTATTACAATTGATGCTTTTCCTTCGGCGTGAACAAAAGTGGCAAGAAGTAGTTTATGCTGATATGTTTTTCACTCTCAGGAATCATCCCGAGTGGCAAAGGGATTGTGGAATGAGGTCACCATCTGATCCTTTAGTATTAGCCCTTGAAAAGGATAATAAAGCTACTAAAGGGAAGCCCAAACGGTGTTGTAGTACCTGCTCGATAAATCAGAGGTGCAACCATCCTGACAAAGTATACCAAGCAGAGGCTTTGGAACAAGAGACAGAAGACATACTTAAGCCACCCCCTAGGAGGCAGGAAAGGAGGAGGGTGGTGGGGGACGCAAATTCAGAACCATCATTGACTCCAACCCCCCCCACTTCATCTTCAGTTTCATCTTCCTTTGGGAGGACAGCAATTGAGGTAGGGGTTTCTCCACCCACTCCTAAACCCCGGGATCCACCACTGCCTAGCAGTGACAGTGAGTGGGATGAACCTGAACCCCTCCCACCAGGTCCTAAGATTCCCTCACGAGGACCTATAGCATCAAGGACCCGAAAACAAACCAGAGAGGTCGTACAAGCACCTCTAAGACAAGCAATAACCTCTGATGGGGAAACAAAACTGATTAAAGTTCCCTTTTCCTCAATTGATTTAGAAATTTGGGAAAGGATTGCTAAGGGCTATCAAAGTGATCCAATAGGGATTGCTAAGAAAATGAAGTTTATGGTTAAGCAGCATTCACCTGATTGGGCACATCTGCAACTGCTACTTGATGCCTTAACAGAAACTGAGAAGCAATTAGTTTTGAAAGTAGCTGGGGATCTGGCTGAGGATGATTGTAGGGCAACACAGGAGGATGTTAAAGATGTATTTCCCCTTCAAGACCCAGGTTGGGATCCTAATGATGATGAGGGGTTAGGACGGTTAAAGAGATACCAAGAACTGATAGTAAAAGGGCTAGAAAGAGCAATCCCCAAAACCATAAACTGGTCAGCCTTATATGCTATCAAACAGGGCCCCTCTCAAACACCTTCTGAATTTCTAGATCACCTGCGAGACGCAATGCGCCAACACACCACCCTGGATCCTGGATCTGATGAAGGAATGCAGCAATTAATAAATTTATTTTTAGGACAATGCACAGGAGATATCAGGTGGAAACTCCAGAAGATCCGGGGCCCAAACAGCCAGAATTTAGAAACTTTATTAGATGAGGCCAGGAGAATTTTTAGTAACCGGGAAGAAGGGTATAAACAAGGGATGAAGAAACTAGCAGCAGCAGTAAAAGAAGGAGAAAAAGGAAAAGATGGGCAAGGTCCACCAAAACAAAGACCACCCCGACTAGGAAAAGATCAATGTGCATTTTGTAAGAAATTTGGTCACTAGAAGAACCAGTGCCCAGAATTAAGAAAGGGTAATGAACATAGAAAAGGTGATCAGAAAAGGGAAAAAGTAGTTGCTCATGTAAAAGAGGACTGAAGGGGACTGGAGGGCCCTACCCTAGGGGACCCTCTGGTTATAGTTAAACTGGGGAACAAAGAAAAAGAAGTGAAATTTTTGATAGATACAGGGGCAACATTTTCAGTGTTGAATAAGGCCCTAATACCTGTAACCAATGACTATGTTATGGTAAAGGGGGCAACTGGCCAACCTGAAAGAGCTTATTTTTGTAAACTATTGAAGTATAAATTGGGAAAACAGTGGGGCATCCATCGATTTTTATACATGCCTAATGCTCCATCTGCACTTTTGGCCAGAGATTTGCTAGAGCAGCTGGAAGCAAGAATAATATTCAAAAATGGGGAAATTAGTTTGGAGGTAAAGGATCAACAATATGTAGAACTGTTAAGCTTAATGCTAATAACCAAAGAAATTGAAGTGGCAAGTGAAAAGGAAAATTTTAGGAAAATAATGGATCTAGTATTTCCAGGAGTGTGGGCCTCCAATATACCAGGAAGAGTAAAGAATGCACTACCAGTGCAAATCAGGCTTAAAGAAGGAGGACAGCCAGTAAGGGTTAAACAATACCCCCTAAAGAAAGAAGATAAGGAAGGGATTAGCCCGATTATTGAGAACTTTCTGCAGCTAGGACTACTGAGAGAGTGTCAATCTGATTTTAATACTCCTATTCTGCCAGTAAAGAAACCTGATGGGTCATACAGATTAGTACAAGATTTAAGGGCTGTTAACAAGGTAACTGAAGACTTGTATCCAGTGGTTGCCAATCCCTACAACTTGTTAACCCGTTTAACACCTGAACTAACTTGGTTTACTGTTCTAGATCTAAAGGATGCTTTCTTTTGCCTCCCTCTCCATGAAGCCAGCCAGAAAATTTTTGCATTCGAGTGGGAAAGCCCTAAAACTGGAAGAAAAACTCAGCTCACATGGTGTGTGTTACCACAGGGGTACAAGAACTCCCCCACTATATTTGGGGAACAGCTTGCCAAGGATTTAGAGTCCTGGGAACCTCCACCAGGAGAAGGACAGTTACTCCAGTATGTGGATGATCTCATAATAGCCACCCAGACCCAGGAGACGTGTGGACTGGACGGTAAGCCTCCTAAACTTTCTAGGCCTGCAGGGGTATTGAGTATCCCAGAAGAAAGCCCAAATGGTGAGGCAAACATTTATTTACCTGGGTTACGAAGTAAGTGCTGGACAAAGGACTCTGGGGCAGGATCGCAAGGAAGCAATATGCCAGACCCCAAAGCCTCAGACAGTGAAAGAACTAAGAACCTTTTTAGGCATGACAGGGTGGTGCAGACTGTGGATTTATAACTATGGGTTGCTTGTTAAACCTCTGTATGCCTTGATCACGGAAGGGAGCAGAGATCTTCAGTGGACAAAAGATGCAACCCGAGCCTTTGACCAACTAAAGAAAGCCCTTATGTCAGCTCCAGCCCTGGGACTTCCAAACGTGAGTAAACCATTTTTCCTGTTTTCTCCTGAGAAGCAGGGGATTGCCTTGGGAATATTAGCACAGAACTTAGGCCCGTGTCGGAGGGCAGTGGCCTATCTTTCCAAGCAACTGGACACAGCAGCTAAAGGATGGCCAGGGTGCCTCAGAGCAGTTGCAGCAGTGGCAATAAACATCCAAGAAGCACGCAAATTCACCCTAGGCCAGAAGATGACTGTGCTAGTATCTCACACAATGTCTGCAGTCCTTGAGGCAAAAGGGGGACACTGGCTCTCCCCACAGAGATTTCTGAAGTACCAAGCCATACTGGTAGAACAAGATGATGTTGAAATTGTGGTAACTAACACTGTGAACCCAGCTTCCTTCCTCAGCGGGAGTATGGGAGAACCAGTGATCCACGATTGCCTGGAGACCATTGAAGCCACCTACTCAAGCCGCCCAGATCTGAAGGACACCCCGCTTGAGGATGCTGAGACCTGGTTTACTGATGGAAGCAGCTATGTCGTCAGTGGAAGAAGGCATGCTGGGTATGCAGTTACCACAAGCAAAGAGGTAATAGAGTCTGGACCATTACCAACTAATACATCTGCACAGAAGGCTGAAATAATTGCCTTAATCCTAGCCCTAGAGCTGGCAAAAGGAAAAGAGATCAACATCTACACGGACTCAAGGTATGCATTTGGAGTGGTTCATGCTCACGGAGCCATCTGGAAGGAAAGAGGACTGCTGAATTCACAAGGCAAGAGTATTAAACATGCACAAGAGATACTGAGGCTATTAGACGCCATACAACTACCTGAGAGAGTAGCCATAATGCACATCAAGGCACACCAAAAAGTGAGCTCTGAATTGGAAGAAGGGAATATGCTGGTGGACAGAGAGGCAAAAGAAGCAGCAAAAGGTGAGGTACCTGATAAGGCTGTTGAGGCAGCATTGATTCCAGATGGAAAAGTTTCTATTGAAGGTAAGCCAGTGTACAATAAGAAAGATAAGAAACTTATCAAGGTAGATGTGGGAGATTAGGGACAGGCGGTCGGAAGATATCGTGCTGTACGGGCAGACAGAACCCCTCCCTCAACTCTTAGTTGGTCAGTGTCCTTGATAAGATAAGCAATACCTAACCTGTAACGTAAGCAGACGGATGTGATGTAGCAAACAGAGGTTTTATAACCCCATGTAACCAGTTAATAAACGCCATTAGCCGTCCACCACATTGGTGTCTGTGAGCTGATGGACCGAGCAGCCTGGCTGTGGCTGCCGTGTCGTTCCTGAACCAGGTCGCTACACCTCAGCGGAGGTAACAGGTAAAAAAGGCAAGTTATAATCAGGAGGGATGGGCTGTAACAGAAGAAGGGAAACTTGTAGTACCCTTCTATTTGTTGTGGTCATTAGTACAGAGGGAACATGAGAAAACACACTGGGGAATAGATGCCCTGTATAACCATTTGAAAGAAAGAATCATGGCCAGGAAATTGCAGGGCACAGTGATACAAGTAACTCGTCAGTGTAGTCTTTGCCTCCGAACTAACCCTAAAAATACCCCAAAGCCTAAAGTGGGACAAATTGGGAAAGGTTGTGGACCTGGGCAACAATGGCAAATTGATTTTACAGAACTGCCCAGGAAGGGAGGGTATCGTTACCTATTGGTGTTAACTGATACCTTTTCAGGTTGGCCAGAAGCCTTTCCTGCCAGGACAACTAAGGCACGAGAGGTGACCAAAGCGCTGTTGCAAGAAATAATACCACGATTTGGAGTTCCAGCCACCATATCCTCGGATAGGGGACCACACTTTATTTCGAAAATTGTGCAGCAAATAAGTCAACACCTGGGAATAGACTGGGAATTGCACACCCCATACCACCCTCAATCTAGTGGCCAGGTGGAAAGATGAACCATTTGATTAAACAACAAATTGTGAGATTGGGGCAAGAAGCAAATTTGCCCTGGCCTCAGGCTCTCCCATTGGCCTTGTTGCGAATTCGGACAAAACCAAGAGCAAAAGAGAAACTAAGCCCTTTTGAAATATTGTATGCAAGGCCATATGCAGTTCAAGAGGGAACAGCATCCATTCAAGTAGGGGAAGAAACCCTACATGGATATATGGTGGCCCTAAATAAACAATTTAGAGAAACTGAGAAATATGTGGCTGGAACTCAAAACAGAGAACTAGATGGGCCAGTACATGATGTATAACCTGGGGATTATGTGTATGTTAAGTCTTTTGCAGAAAAAACCTTAGAACCACAGTGGGAAGGACCATTCCAGGTGCTCCTCACTACCTTCACTGCAATCAAGATCCAAGAACAGAAGGCCTGGATCCATCACTCCCAAGTGAAGAAAGCCCCAGAAGGAATTTGGAAAGCCACACCAGGCGATAACGAACTGAAGCTGAAGCTCACTCGGAACAACGAATAAATGGACTAAGAGTTATTTTGGACATTATGTGGAATGTTGTAACTATTGTAGTGATTACCTTAACCATAACAGGAGTCAACGCAATACCACAAAGGTATAATGTGACTGGGATATACCAGTGCCAAGGAAGAGCCTATGATCCTTACTCTCGTAAGGCTTTAAACAAGATACTAAAAGTCACAAATGCAAGCTTGTGGGAGGGAAGAAATGTTTGCGGATGTAAGTATGCATTCGTACAGGATGGGTTCCACAAGGCTTACCATCCACCCATGAAACTCATCAGGGTTAGTCCTGAATGCTGTGATAAATGCTTGAGTACATGTCTGGAGTTTAGGCTCTAAATAGAAGGGTGTGCGTTAAGAGGGTATGACATTAACATCACTCAGGTATGTACTGAGTACCATAAGAACCAGACCAAGATCACTCCACCAGTGCCAAGAAAGGCTGTGATCACCAAGATGCCAGCTATTCCAGAAGTGGAGGAACAAATAACTCCTGTAGTTACCAAAATTGGGCCATATGCTATTAAGAAGACAGGAGTTCAGAAGCTGATAGTTAACCCAAAGTGGTCTTTAAAACGAGTAGAAATGGGAGTACAGGTAAATGCTTCACACGTTCGGCCAGAATGTGCCCCATTTCTCAGGAACTCCTTTATGGACTGGACTACTTGGCTTCAAAAAAGTATGCCTCCCAATTTTAGGAACAAGAGGGATCTCACTGGATTGCTAGGAACAGGACTGGGAGTGCTGAACACAATAGATTCAGAAGTGTTACTGAATAAATTAACCACAATAGGGAGCAATTTGCTCAAACTACAACAACCTTTGCAATCCTCTCTACTAGCACTAGGTAACAATCACTGGAAATTGACCAAGATATTACCAGAATGGGAAGACACAGAGGAGCGAGATCATGAAGTAATAATTAACGCACTAGGCACAGCTAGTGAAAACATGTCGTTGGCCCTAGGCTGTACACAGGCACAACTGTGGATGCAATCAGTGGCCGCTGCAGTTATCAGGGAAGGTGAAGAAGGAATATTCCCTGCTGAAATTCGTAAAATTGTCTGGGATAATGCCTCTGATATGGAGAGGGAACTTCAGTCCTGGTGGGTGTTGGTCAATTTCACCTATAACCTTGTGACTAGTGTAGTGACAGCCTTTGTTTTAACTATACACGATGCCTCAGTGGACTTAATACACCCAATAGTCCCCTTAGGATTAAACCATGAGGGAACTGTATTGTACCCTTCTGAACACAGAATGTTGCCACGAGAAATTAAAGGAAAGTGGCAAACTATTAATCTAGAGCCCTGTACTGTGAGGAGACAACTAGGATACATATGTGAAGGGACATTAGAGGGTGACAAAGACACTTGTTTAGACACAGACCAAAGTATTTGTCACTTTGAAACACATCCAGGCAAACAGACAACTTCACTTGTGTATATAGGACAAGGTTGTGTCTGTCTTAGGGCAGCATGCCCCATCATAAGGATAGACAACCAAATCGTGAATGAGACTCAATTCAATTTGTGTGTTTGCAATTTTGTTAGAATTAAGGGATGTGATTTTTCCTATCGAGTACCTGTAATATCACATCAATATATAAAGGCCAACCTAGCCACTGTGCAGAAGATACTGCCTGTGCCCATAGGAATGAATTTGACTTTAGTTGCTCAGTTGTTGAAACATCATGAATTGAGAGAAATCTTAAAAGAAATTAGAGATGAAGGGAAAAAGACATTAATTACTATACACCATGACACAGAGACCATCAAAGGGGTTTTGAAAAGGCTTGAGGAACATTTGTCTCATCATTGGTGGGATGTGCTTTTTGGGTGGTCACCAACAGCAACAGGAATAGTGAATACCTTAATCCACCCTATAGTTGTGTTGCTTATTTTGGTCAGCAAAAGTTTAGTGTTATTCGTTGTAATACTTGTTTGGAATTGGAGTATGCTACGACGTGTGGCAGCTTTAACATCACTGTCAAAGGCGTATGGCTTGGTCTTGAGAGACACTAGCTGTACAGCTTGGATAGATGAGGAAGACTCTGTATACTGAGTAAAAGAATTTACTCATTTCAAAGAAGAAGTGGGGAATGAGACACTAATTTTGAGGAACTAAGGATTTTTAGGAAAGTTAAGATAATAAGTTGCTGAACTAGCTGAAGTAGATAGGTAATATTTGTTCGCAGTTAACAGAAGCCGGATCTTAGATAAGCTACCCCGGATCTTGTAACTCATTTCTTGTCAGGTTTATGTTTATGTAGTTGTCCTTGTAATGAAAAACAAAATGTGGTAAATAGGACATAAGATAGCTGCAGATTTCCTGCTTAAAGGACCCATTGAACACAGGAAACTGTAAGTTCTACCAAGAAATCATTTCTCATGAATGCATTGAAAAGGTAGAAAGGTCAGGACGAGGAAGACTCATCTTACTTCCTCATTTTGGGTGACCCCTCCCCAAAATAGACCCCTGACTCATTTTAAGAAACAAAAGTACGCATGCTTAATAGCCTTTTTGCCAATTAGCATATGAAGCGAGGAATGGGAGGTGACAGGGGTATGAATATGCATTTGTATTTTGGATATTCAACACTTTTGTAAATAAAAGACTTTGTAGTTACCCGTGAATTTCGCAGTGCAAATTAGGGAAATAACCCGCGTGCTGCCCGACCGTAAAAAACATACACTTTCTAACTTTAAACTGTTAGAGAGTTTTTTTCCGTCACAGTTGGGTATCGATACTAGATCAATACCCATATTTCTTTAATAAATCACTGGGAAACGCGGGGACGGGAAGGGCTTTCGGGCAGCCTGGCCAGAGCTGCCTGAAAGGTCCCGCGCAGCTCAGTGAGAACCACGCGAACCGTGCGGATCGTGCCGGCTGCGTGGGCTTGGGGATCGGAAAATTCTGAGGAAACCTGAGCTAGCAAGCAGATCTCTTGCTGCTTCTTTCAGAGTACTTTTCCGGGGATAAGGGGTTTGGGGCAGAGGGACAGAGGAACTGGGGGATGGCTTTTCGCATTCTGGCGGTTTTTGCATTCCTTTCTGAGACCTTACAGCCGAATACAGCTGCGCTGCCAAATTAAAATATTTTAAAGCGTCTCTGTCTCCCGACGCAGCTAATTGAGTCATTTTCCTTCTCACAGCACCCCAAAACTTGGCACTGCCGATCTGGTCGGGGGACACCCGCAGAAAATGCGAATAGAGCCAAGGAACAAAATGTTTTAAATCACTTTTTGAAACTTTTAACTCAGCACTCTGTGCAACTGAAATTAAAGTATAATACACACTCTTTTGAATGACAGAGGGTTTTACACCCATCTCTCCCGATATACGTCATTCCCAAACTAACAGCCAGGCAAACTGAAACTGAAAATAAAACTTAACTGTGGTTTTTTTCTCCCTAAAACCGAGTCACGGTCTCATCTCCGCCCACTCGGGGGAACCACAAAAGCAAGCAGGTGGCTACAAAAACCCGGAAAACAGCCATCGTGTGAATCCGATTCGCACCGAACTAAAAGATTAATTAACAAAAATTAACTAAAGACGGTTCTCCGGAAGGTTTCCAACAGAGAGCTGGGGCAAACCCCAAGCCTCCGGGCTATGCAGCCAAAATCCTTTATCAGGATTCCTGAAGATTACTCCTCCAAATTGGGTGTCCCCCCCTGGGGGAAGCCCACCAAAAGCAAGTACCGCTTGCGATACTCACCCCTTCCGTGGAACCTGGAAAGCCTGGAGTTGTCAGTCCGTCTCCGAAGAAGACTCTGGGGGTGCTCCACAGCTGCCTTCTTCTTCCCCTGGGAGCAAGATTCTACAGAAACTGCTCTTATCAGAGGTAGCACGATGTCCAAGGACTGCTTCGGGCTCTTTGAAGCCCCAGTCCGTGCCACGCGGTCCACTCCGTCTAGGGGGCCGTGGGGTGGGCACCGATACTGTCGCTGTGGGTCCGGTCCCGCGTGGGTCCAAGCAGCTCTGCTGGCTTGGAGTGCCCCTCGTTCGGGCGCCACTCCGTATAGCAGCGTCCTCTCACGCCTGGCAGGCGTGCAGGCTAGCTCAGTTCTGCACTGCTACTACGAGGATCGGTCGGGGTTTCAGGTAGGGCGAGTAAACTCCTCCCGGTAGGTTCTTGGTTCCCCACACCAGCGAGTGGACCTGATGGAGTTGCGACAGCGGCGACGGAAAAAGAGTCGTCTCTCTTTAGGCAGGGTAGATGGTAGTTTATTAAGGGGAGTCTGGCAAAGAGCTCCGCCTCACACCACAGCTGCCCAGAGAGAGCAGAGATCAAAGCTTGACAGCTACTTATAAATGGGGGAGGGCTGACAACAGGTCAGCCAACCAGGGAACACGGGGGTGGTAACAGGGGTGTCAACTTTTGAACCATTTACAAATCACAGGAGGGTAGGAGGGGATTCCCCGGGCACCAGCCTACCACTCGACACCTCTCCTGGATCTTTCCAGAATCCAGGGAAGGGTCTCAAAAGTGACAGACAGGGCGACCACGAGGAGAGGGGGGGAACTGAGAGGGACAGGTGCAGGGAAGGAATGACTGACAGAAAACGTCTGCTTAAATACCTAACTCATAAGGAGAAAACTATTACAAAACACAGGGGGGTACAGTGGACTAAACAATTACAAAAATAACACAAAAATCTTACAAAAATAACTTAATAACTTAATAAAACAACTCTCACACCACTACAACTCTTTTTGATCATATCTCCTTTCCAGATCATTTGGTAGACTTGGTTCTGAGTGTTCATGATTTCATTCGCTTTCGTGAAAGGAAATCTTACCTTCAGCAAAGGGAATGAATTCTTGCAATTTCAATGAGGATTAAACAGGCAAGCATTGCTCCATTTCCCTGCACTTCTTGTCATCCCATTCACTATCATTGTTTTCACATGGTTTTGAAATTTTTACTTTTTCCTTTTTTCTTTTTTTTTCACATTTTGTTTCTTCAATTGCTCTCCTGACTCTGAATTCACATTTCTTCCCACCTTTAAGGATTGGATTTTTGATCATATCACCTTTCCAAAGCACTTGTTAGACTTACTTGAAAGCCTTACTTTCAGCAAAGGGAATGAATTTTTGCAATTTCAATGAGGATTAAACTGGAAAGCTTTGCTCCATTTCCCTGCACTTCTTGTCATCCCATTCACTATCATTGTTATCACATGATTTTCAGATTTTTACTTTTTTCTTTCATTTCATTTTGCTTCTTCAATTGCTCTTCTGTCTCTGAATTTACATTTCTTCCCACGTTTAACAGTTCGATTTGGAGTAATTTGAGCAAGTTATGGTCTTTTTCACTGGCCCTCATTTCATCTCAGTCCTCTTGGCTCTGATCCCTCCATTTCCGTAATTCTGAAGTTTTTTTCATTCCACTCTTTTTGATCATATCACCTCTCCAGAGCATTTGTTACACTTGGTTCTGGGAGTTCCAGATTTCATTCACTTTCGTGAAAGGAAAGCCTTACTTTCACCAGAAGGAATGAATTCTTGCAATTTCAATGAGGATTAAACTGGCAAGCTTTGCTCCATTTCCCTGCACTTCTTGTCATCCCATTCACTATCATTGTTTTCACATGGTTTTCAAATTTTTACTTTTCCCATTTCTTTTTTTTTTTCATATAGTGCTTCTTCAGATTGCTTTCCTGTCTCTGAATTTACATTTCTTCCCATGTTTAAGGATTGGATTTAGAGTAATTTGAGCAAGTTATGGTCTTTTTCACTGCCCTCATTTCATCTCAGCCCTCTTGGCTGTGATCCCTCCATTTCCAAAATTTCTGCATTTTTTTCCATTCCACTCTTTTTTGATCATATCTCCTTTCCAGAGCACCTGTTCCACTTGGTTCTGTGAGTTCAAGATTTCATTCCCTTTCCTGAAGATCAAAGCCTTTTTTTCAGCAAAGGGAATGAAATCTTGCAATTTCAATGAGGATTAAACTGGCAAGCTTTGCTCCATTTCCCTGCACTTCTTGTCATCCCATTCACTATCATTGTTTTCACATGGTTTTGCAAATTTTTACTTTTTCCCTTTTCTTTTTTTTTTCACATTTTGCTTCTTCAGATTGCTTTCCTGTCTCTGAACTTACATTTCTTCCCATGTTTAGGATTGGATTTGAGAGTAATTTGAGCAAGTTATGGTCTTTTTCACTGCCCTCATTTCATCTCAGCCCTCTTGGCTGTGATCCCTCCATTTCCAAAATTTCTGCATTTTTTTTCATTCCACTCTTTTTGATCATATCTCCTTTCCAGAGCACCTGTTCCACTTGGTTCTGTGAGTTCAAGATTTCATTCCCTTTCCTGAAGATAAAAGCCTTCCTTTTCAGCAAAGGGAATGAAATCTTGCAATTTCAATGAGGATTAAACTGGCAAGCTTTGCTCCATTTCCCTGCACTTCTTGTCATCCCATTCACTATCATTGTTTTCACATGGTTTTCAAATTTTTACTTTTTCCTTTTCTTTGTGTTTTCACATTTTGCGTCTTCACATTGCTTTCCTGTCTCTGAATTTACATTTCTTCCCATGTTTAAGGATTGGATTTAGAGTAATTTGAGCAAGTTATGGTCTTTTTCACTGCCCTCATTTCATCTCAGCCCTCTTGGCTGTGATCCCTCCATTTCCAAAATTTCTGCATTTTTTTCCATTCCACTCTTTTTGATCATATCTCCTTTCCAGAGCACCTGTTCCGACTTGGTTCTGTGAGTTCAAGATTTCATTCCCTTTCCTGAAGATAAAAGCCTTCTTTTCAGCAAAGGGAATGAAATCTTGCAATTTCAATGAGGATTAAACTGGCAAGCTTTGCTCCATTTCCCTGCACTTCTTGTCATCCCATTCACTATCATTGTTTTCACATGGTTTTCAAATTTTTACTTTTTCCTTTTCTTTTTATTAACATTTTGCGTCTTCACATTGCTTTCCTGTCTCTGAACTTACATTTCTTCCCATGTTTAAGGATTGGCTTTAGAGTAATTTGAGCAAGTTATGGTCTTTTTTCACTGGCCCTCATTTCATCTCAGCCCTCTTGGCTGTGATCCCTCCATTTCCAAAATTTCTGCATTTTTTTCCATTCCACTCTTTTTGATCATATCTCCTTTCCAGAGCACCTGTTCCACTTGGTTCTGTGAGTTCAAGATTTCATTCCCTTTCCTGAAGATAAAAAGCCTTCCCTTTCAGCAAAGGGAATGAAATCTTGCAATTTCAATGAGGATTAAACTGGCAAGCTTTGCTCCATTTCCCTGCACTTCTTGTCATCCCATTCACTATCATTGTTTTCACATGGTTTTCAAATTTTTACTTTTTCCTTTTCTTTGTATTTCACATTTTGCGTCTTCACATTGCTTTCCTGTCTCTGAATTTACATTTCTTCCCATGTTTAAGGATTGGCTTTAGAGTAATTTGAGCAAGTTATGGTCTTTTTCACTGCCCTCATTTCATCTCAGCCCTCTTGGCTGTGATCCCTCCATTTCAAAATTTCTGCATTTTTTTCCATTCCACTCTTTTTGATCATATCTCCTTTCCAGAGCACCTGTTCGACTTGGTTCTGTGAGTTCAAGATTTCATTCCCTTTCCTGAATAGAAAAGCTTCCTTTCAGCAAAGGGAATGAAATCTTGCAATTTCAATGAGGATTAAACTGGCAAGCTTTGCTCCATTTCCCTGCACTTCTTGTCATCCCATTCACTATCATTGTTTTCACATGGTTTTCAAATTTTTACTTTTTCCTTTTCTTTTGTATTTCACATTTTGCTTCTTCAGATTGCTTTCCTGTCTCTGAACTTACATTTCTTCCCATGTTTAAGGATTGGCTTTAGAGTAATTTGAGCAAGTTATGGTCTTTTTCACTGACCCTCATTTCATCTCAGCCCTCTTGGCTGTGATCCCTCCATTTCCAAAATTTCTGCATTTTTTTCCATTCCACTCTTTTTGATCATATCTCCTTTCCAGAGCACCTGTTCCACTTGGTTCTGTGAGTTCAAGATTTCATTCCCTTTCCTGAAGATAAAAGCCTTTTTTTCAGCAAAGGGAATGAAATCTTGCAATTTCAATGAGGATTAAACTGGCAAGCTTTGCTCCATTTCCCTGCACTTCTTGTCATCCCATTCACTATCATTGTTTTCACATGGTTTTCAAATTTTTACTTTTTCCTTTTCTTTGTATTTCACATTTTGCGTCTTCACATTGCTTTCCTGTCTCTGAACTTACATTTCTTCCCATGTTTAAGGATTGGCTTTAGAGTAATTTGAGCAAGTTATGGTCTTTTTCACTTGACCCTCATTTCATCTCAGCCCTCTTGGCTGTGATCCCTCCATTTCCAAAATTTCTGCATTTTTTTCCATTCCACTCTTTTTGATCATATCTCCTTTCCAGAGCACCTGTTCCACTTGGTTCTGTGAGTTCAAGATTTCATTCCCTTTCCTGAAGATAAAAGCCTTCTTTTTCAGCAAAGGGAATGAAATCTTGCAATTTCAATGAGGATTAAACTGGCAAGCTTTGCTCCATTTCCCTGCACTTCTTGTCATCCCATTCACTATCATTGTTTTCACATGGTTTTGTATGGTGGTGCAGAACTGTTTTATTAGGTTTTTTAAGAAGTTTATGTTATGGTTCATTTCACTGTATCCCCAGTTTTTAACTGTCCATTCCCTTTTGTGTTTTCTGTATAATAAGGTGTTTTGTGTCAGTCCTCCCACCCCCCACCTGACTCATCACATCCCCTCTGCCCCCCCCTCGCTCTGGGGCAGCCATTCTCTCCAGGGGTCCCTCCCAGTTTGTGAAATCTCAGGGAGAGGGCTTCAGGTGATAGGTCCCCCGCGGGGAAATTCCTTTCCTCTGGAAGTGGTTGGTCAGAGGGTTGGGGGTGGGCACACCTTGTTACCCCTTGGATCCCCTGATTTGTTGTCTTGTTGTATCCTCCCTTGAACCCCTCCCCCGCTTATAAGGTGGAGGAGGGAGATTCAAATGCCCTCGGCTCGGAGCTCTCTGCCTCTCAGCTTTTCAGCTCTGCGTCTGTTGCCTCTCTGGCCTTAGGTTTGGACTGTATGCGGACTTCCCGCAGCCCGGCCTGAATAAACATCTTTTAACTTGCAAAGCTGAGAGCCAGCCTTTTCTCTTCTGCTGCCATTGCTGTCATGACACTATTGGGTCCAGCTGTGAAGCTGAGAAGCCGAAACGAACTGGGACCTTCTGTGGCTGTGCTGACCTGAGCTAGCCGGAGGTCATCTCCCGCCCGGTGCGGGGACGGAAACAGACACAAGGAGTGGCGCTCCAACGTGGAGCAGACCATGCCGGCAAAAGCAGCATGGACCACGTGGGGCACGGCCCCGCAGTGACAGAGTGTCTAGCGCCCACGCAGGGCCCTTGGAGACGAGGTGGACCCTCTTAACAGACTGGGGGGCCGAGTGCTTTTCATCTGGGTTTGGGTTCAAAAGCAACTTAGTATGAAAACATGGGTGGAAAGCTAACGGTTGCTCAGAAAAGGTTGTATTATAACTATGTTTCTGTTGTGAACGATGCCAAATTGAAAATCTCAAACGGCGAGTTAAGAAATTTTGTTTGCTGGGTTCATCTGCATTTTCCCCAAGTATCCCCCGAGGGAGTCTGCAGCGCCCATTTCTGTGGCACTGTAGAAAGGGAATTAATTCGGCTGATTCAAACAGGGGACAAAAAGGCTACAAAGTATTTTATTGTGGCGACAAAGGTGAATTCGGCCGTCCAGTCTCAAAAGGGAGTGCAGAAAGAGCCCAGCCGAGAAAGAGAAACGTGTTCTCTCCCTCCTCCCCCCCCCTTCTTCTCCCCAGCCCCCGTGTTCCCGGGAAAGCGTTCTGAATGGAGCAGTAGGGGTCCCGCCCGCTCGGCCTTTGGGACGCCCCAGGCCCCCTGCCCGCGCTTGCCCCGTGCGGCCGGGCGGGATTCCTCAGGCGGACCCGGCCAGTCTGCCTGAGACCTTCCCCTTTCCACGCTTTCCCCGGTTCAAAAATGCCACGTTCGTTTTCTGTGGGGGGGGAATCTGGGTCCGAAGCCACATGGTCTGCTCGAGGTCCCCAAGATGGCGGCGACCGCATGGCAGGGGATTTCCCCGCCCCCTCCGCGCCACCCACCCCTTCCTACCGCAGTGACCTGGCACCCGCACGGTGCAAACCCGCCCCGCCCCCCTCCCCTGCCCCGCCTTACCCCTGTGACGTCGGGTGCCTGCCGCGTGGCCCCGCCCCCCCCCAGCCTCGCATGGCACGCCCCCACCCTGTCAGCCCTTTGCGCTGCCCCACGCGGCCCCCCCCAACCCTCTGTGCCTGCGTGTGCACGCTGCGGCACCCCTCCCCCCACCGCGGCTGAGTCTGCGCCGCCTCCCTCGCCTGATCTCGGTGATGTCGCTTTCCCTGCCCCGCCCCCTCCCGGCGTGGCTGCCCCCCTCAGCGCCGCTGCCTGAGGGGGCCCCCACGGTGGCATGGCCGCGGCCCGCTGCGCCCCCCTTGGTGCTGCTGGCGGGGGGTGCCTCCACCGCGGCGTGGCCTGCCGCTTCCCCCGCAGCTGCCGCGCCGCCGACCGCCCCGGAGCAGCCCAGTTCGGTGCCGCCGGGGCTCGAGCCTGCTCCCCTGGGATCCCCCCCACCCCCCGACTCCTCGATGACATCACCCCCCGGGCAAACCATGCCCCCTTCAGGGACGCGGTTGCCAAGCAACCAAGTGCCTCAGGGCACGGGCTTCCTCGCTCCCTCAAACCCGGAAGTGGCCGAGCAGGGAACAGGGGCAGATACAGCTGCCGGTTCCTGCTCCATTCCCACTCTTGCCCCTGTTACCTACCGCAGTGTCCGCGGTGGTAACAACAGGGCAGAGTACCACCCATTTCCCCGAGCCACCATCAAAGAAATCTGCAAAGCTCACAGAACATATGGCCAGGATGGGCCATATTTCAGGGGGCTTCTCAGAGCAGATCTTTCTGCAGAGGAGGTTGTGCCTGCTGATTTAAAGTACCTGTTTTCTTGCTTGCTGAACCCAACGGAGTACATCCTATGGGTCACAGCTTGGAAACAGCTGCTCCAGGATGCCTTACCAGGACTCCTCAACCATGTTAACACTAGAGTGGATGCTCAGGGGAACCCCATCACTCTAGAACACCTCACGGGTGAGGGGCAGTGGGCAGAAGCCACTGACCAGGTGGTCATTCCTGTCCAGTGCCTCCACGTAGTGAGACACACAGCCCTGACTGTATTCTTCAGCATGCAAACACAAGGTCCTGTGATTTCATATTCGAAAATCAGACAGGACCAAAGGGAGTCTTTCACAGATTTTGTAGAGAGACTGTCCCGAGCTATTGAAGCTCAGGTCAAAAATGAAATGGCTCGGGAACACATTTTAACAGAGATTGCGTTTTCAAATGCAAATGATTTATGTCGTGCTGCCATTTTAAGTTTACCCCGACACCCCAAACCCACCTTACCAGACATGTTTCAGGTATGTCAGGTAAAAGTGCCTTTTATGAGCTCCTCTACAGGTCCACGGCCAAAACCTCATCAAGTTGCAGCCATGGAAGCTGAAGATTCCCAAAAAACACCGAACACCGGGAAGAAGCCTTCTGCTCAAGGCGCCCAGAAGTGGTTTTTGTGCGGGAATTTGGGGCATTGGGTTTCCAAATGCCCCCTCAAGAAAGAAGTAGAGGACCTCAAAAACAAAAAAGGGGGAGGGGAAGGGGGAAAAGGGAGAGGGTTTAAACCCTCACAAAAAAACTGGTGGAAGAGCGCAGGTCTGCCCTGCGTGAGAAAAAAAAATGGGGTGGACCGGGAAGGAGGGGAGGGGAAAGGGAGCCAAGGGAAAAAGAAGGAGAAGCTGCATTGCCCCATTCAGGGTGGCAGCAAAAAGAACACACTGGAAATGACTTATACGGATCATGACATGGCACAACCAATTTTGACAACTAATTCTAAGTATACCCCCTACAGGTTGCAGCTCACAGAGGGTTTGCACCTGAAAGACGACAATTGGAATTTTGTGTCAGTTGACAACAGTGAGGAGGGTACCTGGCCAAGGGTCAAAGGTAAGCTCATCGTTGTGGGGGACTGCAAACACACCCCAAAAGAGATCGAAATTCTTCCAGGAACATTTGATAACAATCCTGGAAAATTCGTTCTCTGGCTACGCTGCACTCACCCACCAACATTCCTACCTAAAGGGCAGATAGTTGCCCAGATCATACCCACCTGGGAACGCCCGGAAGAAGACAAGATGCCAACAGCTTGCCCTGTGCGCAAGATCACAGAAGTGAAACCCCAGGTGGGATGTGAGTTACAGGTGGGTGATGAGGCCATTACCATCGCAGGCCTCCTAGACACCAGCGCAGACGTGACTGTGATCCCAGCCAAGCACTGGCCGTCACGTTGGGCCTTGGAAAACGTGGCAGGACACGTGCAAGGAATAGGAGGAATGCAATTGGCCAAGCAATCAAAGAGTGTGGTTCAAATTAAGGGGCCAAAAGGGCAATTGGCCAGTTTACGCCCTTTTGTTTTGGATTATAGGGAACCCTTGTTGGGGAGAGACCTGATGGCCCAGTGGGGAGTCACAATTGACATCTCAGACCCCCCACAGGATTTTTGGGCGGCGGTCGCTGCGGAGCGCCCTACCCACAAGCTGAATTGGAAAACAGATGCACCAGTGTGGGTTGAACAGTGGCTGCTTTCAAAACAGAAATTGAAGGCACTCGAAGAGCTCGTGGAGGAGCAGTTAGCTAAGGGTCACATTGTAGAGACCACCAGCCCTTGGAATTCGCTGGTTTTCGTTATCTGGAAGCCGGGGAAGGACAAGTGGAGACTCCTCCAGGATCTCAGAAAAATTAACAACGTGATAGAAGACATGGGCTCTCTTCAACCCGGGATGCCTACCCTGACCATGCTCCCACAAAATTGGAAATTAGCTGTAATAGATATAAAAGATTGTTTCTTCCATATTCCCCTACACCCTGACGATGCACCACATTTTGCATTCTCGGTTCCCACCATTAACCGAGACGCCCTGAGGAAACGCTACCATTGGCGGGTTCTACCCCACGGGATGAAATTGTCTCCTGTCATCTGCCAGTGGTATGTGGCTTCCTTGCTGTCCCCGGTCCGCATAGCCGCAGAGAAAGCAATCATCCATCATTATATGGATGATGTGCTTGTGTGTGCCCCCACCGATGATGTCTTGTCCCACGCGCTTGACCTGACAATTAATGCATTGGTTGTTGCAGGGTTCGAGCTGCAGGAAGACAATGTTCAAAGGATGCCACCTTGGAGGTACCTTGGGCTGGAAACTGGCAAGTGGACCATTATGCCGCAGAAATTGGAAATCAGGGCCAAAATTCAGACCCTCGCAGATGTCCATCAACTGTGTGGGGCATTGAATTGGGTGAGACCCTGGCTAGGCCTCACAACCGAGGACCTGGCCCCTCTTTTCAATTTATTGAAAGGGGGAGAGGAGCTGAGTTCTCCCAGGGAACTAACCCCGGAAACAAAGGAGGCGCTGGAAAAGGTACAGCATCTCATGTCCACTCGGCAGGCCCACCGGTGTGATCCAGACCTGCCTTTCAAATTCATAATAATGGGGAAATTGCCACACCTCCATGGAGTCATTTTCCAATGGAGAAATAACATCAAAAAGGACCAGGGCAGAGAGGACCCGCTTCTAATCATAGAATGGGTCTTTCTCAGCCATCAAAGGTCCAAGAGAATGACACGTCCACAGGAACTGGTGGCTGAACTGATCCGAAAAGCCAGAGTCCGGATCAGGGAATTGGCCGGGTGTGATTTTGAATGCATTCACATTCCGATTGGATTAAGATCGGGCCAAATTACAAAGGCAATGTTAGAACACCTGCTTCAGGAAAATGAAGCACTGCAGTTTGCTCTGGATTCCTTTACCGGGAAAATCTCAATTCATCGGCCAGCCCACAAAATTTTTAATCAGGATACCAAATTCACACTGAATTTGAAAGATGTTCGGAGCAGGAAGCCTTTAGAGGCCCTGACAGTTTTCACGGACGCATCTGGAATGTCCCGCAAGTCAGTTATGACTTGGAAGGACCCTCAGACTCAGCAGTGGGAGGCAGATGTTGCTGAGGTGGAGGGATCACCTCAAGTTGCTGAGTTGTCCGCTGTCATCAGGGCTTTTGAAAGGTTCCCTGAACCCTTCAATTTAGTAATGGACTCCGCTTATGTAGCGGGTGTGGTGTCCAGAGAAGATCAGGCAATACTGCAGGAAGTGTCTAACACCGCACTGTTTGAGCTGCTTTCTAAGCTTGTCAAGCTTGTCTCCCACAGGGAGCAGCCATTCTTTGTGATGCATATGAGATCACACACTGATTTGCCAGTGTTCATAGCAGAGGGGAACAGAAGGGCTGATGCTCTTGCTGCTCCTGCAGTGATGGCCCCATTGCCAAGCATTTTTGAACAGGCAAAGCTCAGCCATCAGCTTCACCATCAGAACGCGCCTGGCCTTGTTCGCCGGTTTCACATCACTCGGGAAGAGGCTAAGACAATTGTGGCTACGTGTCCCTCATGTAATCAGCATGCACTCCCCACCTTAAGTGCGGGAGTGAACCCCAGAGATCTGAACAGCTGTGAGCTGTGGCAGACGGACGTGACACATATCCCCCAATTCGGCCGATCTAAATATGTGCACGTTTCGGTGGACACCTTCTCTGGTGCAGTTTTTGCTTCTGCCCACACAGGGGAGAAAACCTCAGATGCAATTGAACACCTCATCCAGGCTTTCTCCTTCATGGGCATCCCAAAAGAATTAAAAACTGATAATGGCCCAGTGTACCGTTCCAGGGAATTCTGCAGCTTCCTGCAACAATGGGGAGTGGGACATAAAACAGGCATCCCCCATTCCCCAACAGGCCAAGCTGTAGTGGAGAGGACCCACAGGGAAATCAAAAGGGTCCTCAACCAACAACAACCGGTGTTGAAAACAGAAACACCACAGACCCGATTGGCCCGGGCTCTATTTACACTGAATTTCTTAAACAGCACCTTTGAATTTTTAAACCCACTGATCGTTCATCATTTCGGGGCAAACCCTCAATAGAACATCAAGGAGAGCCCGCCAGTCATGGTCCGGGACCCTGAGACTGGAAGGACAGAGGGACCTCACGACTTGGTCACGTGGGGTCGTGGATACGCTTGCGTGTCCACCCCCACGGGGCTAAAATGGTTACCGTCCAAATGGGTGAGGCCCCATGTCCCGAAAGTCTCAGGGGAGAACAAAAAATTACCTCAAGTGACACAAGCAGCATTTAGGCGGAGAAGAAGGGAAAGTCTTTCCGGGATGGGCTCCTTTTCCTAAACCCTCTGTTTGGACAATAATTGTTTGTTTCAGTCATTTTAGTTACGATGGAACCTGTCCAGCGCCAGTCCCCAGTGCTGAAGAAATTCCACCTGCTTCTCAGCATCCTCCTGCTCGCCAGTCTCGCTGCTCCAGTCTCCGGATGGCTGGTGCCCCAGCCCAAAGCTAACGTTTGGGCGACTCTCACCAGGGCAATGGGGCAGGACCACATTTGCCTCTCAGCCACGTCGGCAGACAACCCACTTATGACCTGCCTTGTGGGGGTCCCAAATGGGCCCAAGGAGTTACCCTCCAAGCTCTTAGAGATCACAGAGCAGACCAATAGAGAGGGTGCTTCTAAGGGTCAATCTATCTCCCAGCTATCCCCACCTGATTCTTTTCTAGATGTTGAAATTACTTTCCCGATTAGAAATCCGTTTTTGTTGTGGAAAAAAATATATATCCACCCTTTCCACCTTAAGTTTTCCCCTCAACGAATTAGAAATTTTGGGTTCATCAAATGCCTCTTTTTGTGTTCATTTTATGTTTACCCCCCCTCAGGGTCAGGAGAGATCCTATCAGTTTGTTTATCAAACCAAGGATGTTTACACAGCCAAAATATGGTGCGGCCGGATCGCCCATGTGGAAATGGCTTCGACAACTGATAGGAAACCCCTGGCCCTTCCCAAAGGTGTGTTTTTGATTTGTGGGGATAGAGCATGGGCAGGCATCCCCCCTCACCTTGTAGGAGGACCATGCACTTTTGGCCAGTTGGGCTTGTTTTCCCCCAAGACCACTCTCATGAATTGGCAGTAAAAAAATTCCACCAGCAAAAAGGTCTAAAAAAGAGATTTGGCCTCGCTCGATGCCAACTGTGACTCGGAAATTATCCATTGGTCGAAAGTAAAGGGAGAGGCAGTCACAGTTTTTCTACCCTGGGTATCGACTGCGAAAGCTCTAGGTGAGCTGGCTCACCTGGAGTGTTGGGTGGCTAAGCAAGCAAATTTAACTTCCAACGCGCTGGCCGGCCTCCTATCAGATGAAGAAGTAACAAGGCAGGCAATGCTGCAAAACAGAGCAGCTATCGACTACCTCCTCCTCCTCAATGGACATCGGTGTGAGGAGTTTGAGGGGTTGTGTTGTTTCAACCTGTCGATGAAGGCTGAGGATGTCCACAAAGCCATCCAGAACATCCAGGGCATGGTAGAAGACATCAAGAAAGAGACTGGTGACTGGCTGAGTGGGATGTTTGGGAACTGGGGCATTTCGGGCAGGGTAGGTTCAATTATAAAATCAGTTCTGTTAGTTTTATTTATTATTGTATTAATTATGATTTGTATTGTCAGAAAAATGTTAAATAAGTTGATTTCTAGCACCACACACTCCCCCTCCATAAACTGAGTAGCTATGTCATCCGTGCCTGAATGGGAGGAGGACGTAGAATGGGAGGACACGGAACTGGAAGAAGAATTGGAGGAAGACAGAGACCTGGAAGAGGAGCCTCAGGTGGAGTGACCTATTCAACTAGAGTGGTTCGATGAGGCATGTCCAGACTCAGAGCATCGTCCTCCCCCGTTCCAGTTCTCCTCCTCTAAAAAAAACAAAATAAGGGGAGATATAGTGGTGTGAGAGTTGTTTTATTAAGTTATTAAGTTATTTTTGTAATATTTATAAGTTATTTTTGTAATGGTTTAGTCCACTGTACCCCCCTGTGTTATGGAATAGTTTTCCCCCTTATGAGTTAGGTATAAAACCAGTCATTATATGTCAATCATTCCTTCCCTGTCCCTGTCAATCCCCCCCTCTCCTCGTGGTCACCCTTTCTGTCACTTTGAGACCCTCCCCTGGATTCTGGAAAGATCCAGGAGAGGTGTCGAGTGGTAGGCTGGTGCCCAGGGAATCCCCTCCTACCCTCCTGTGATTTGTTAATGGTTCAGAAGTTGACACCCCTGTTACCACCCCTGTGTTCCCTGGTTGGCTGACCTGTTGTCAGCCCTCCCCCATTTATAAGTAACTGTCAAACTTTGATCTCTGCTCTCTCTGGGCAGCAGTAGGCTGAGGCGGAGCTCTTTGCCGGACCCCCCCTTAATAAACTACATTCTACCCTGCCTAAAGAGAGACGACTCTTTTCCGTCGCCGCAGTTGCAACTCCATCAGGTCCACTCGCTGGTGTGGGGAACCAAGAGCCCACCGGGAGGAGGTTACTTGCCCTGCCTGTAACCCCGACCGATCCTCGCTGTAGCAGTGCAGAACTGAGCTAGCCTGCACGCCTGCCAGGCGTGAGAGGGCACTGCTATACAAGTCTAACAAATGCTCTGGAAAGGAGATATGATCAAAAAGAGTGGAATGAAAAAAACTCCAGAAATTATGGAAATGGAGGGATCAGAGCCAAGAAGGCTGAGATGAAATGAGGGCCAGTGAAAAAGACCATAACTTGCTCATATTACTCCAAATCCAGTCCTTAAATGTGGGAAGAAATGTAAATTCAGACACAGGGGAGCAATCAAAATTAACAAAATGTGAAGAAAAAAAAAAAAAAGTAAAAATTTCAAAACCATGTGAAAACAATGATAGTGAATGGGATAACAAGAAGTGCAGGGAAATGGAGCAAAGCTTGCAAGTTTAACCCGCAGTGAAATTGTAATAATTCATTCCATTTGCGGAACGTAAGGCTTTCCTTTCATGATAGAGAATGAAATCTTGGACTTTCAGAACCAAGTCTAACAAGTGCGCTGGAAACGTGATATGATAAAAAAGTGTGGAATGAAAAAAATCCAGAAATTATGGAAATGGAGGGATCAGAGCCAAGAGGACTGAGATGGAATGAAAATGAGGGCCATTGAAAAAGTCCATAGCTTGCTCAAATTACTCCAAATCCAATCCTTAAAGGCAGGAAGAAATGTAAATTCAGAGAAAGTAGAGCAACTGATGAAACAATATGTGAAAAGAAAAAAAGGGAAAAATTTGAAAACCATGTGAAAACAATGATAGTGAATGGGATGACAAGAAGTTCAGGGAAATGGAGCAAAGCTTGCCAGTTTAATCCTCACTGAAATTGCAAGATTTCATTCCCTTTGCTGAAAGGAAATCTTTCTTTTCAGGAAAGGAATGAAATCTTGAAATCAGAGAACCAAGTCTAAGAAGTGCTCTGGAAAGGAGATATGATCAAAAAGAGTGGAATGGAAAAAATCCAGAAATCATGGAAATGGAGGGATCAGCACCAAGAGGAATGAGATGAAATGAGGGCCATTGAAAAAGACCATAACTTGCTCAAATTACAACAAATTCAGTCCTTAAACGCAGGAAGAAATGGAAATTCAGAGACAGGGTAAGAATATAAAGAAACAAAATATGAAAACAAAGAAAAGGAAAAAAGAAAAATTTCAAAGCCATGTGAAAACAATGATAGTGAATGGGATGACAAGAAGTGCAGGGAAATGGAGCAATGCTTGCCAGTTTAATCATCATTGAAATTGCAAGATTACATTCCTTTTGCTGAAAGTAAGGCTTTCCTTTCAGCAAAGAAAATGAAATGTGGAACTCACAGAACCAAGTCTAACAAATGCTCTGGACAGGAGATATGATCATAAAGAGTGGAATGGAAAAAAATCCAGAAATTTTGGAAATGAAGGGATCAGAGCCAAGAAGACTGAGATGAAATGAGGGCCATTGAAAAAGGCCATAACTTGCTCAAATTACTCCAAATCCAATCCTTAAAGGCGGGAAGAAATGCAAATTCAGAGACAGGAGAGCAATCTGGAGAAACAAAATGTGAAAAAAAAAAAAAAAGGAAAAAGGAAAAATTTCAAAACCAAGTGAAAACAGTGACAGTGAATGGGATGAGAAGAAGTGCAGGGAAATGGAGCAAAGCTTGCCAATTTAATCCTCTCTGAAATCGCAAGATTTCATTCCCTTTGCTGAAAATAAGGCTTTCCATTCACCAAAGGGAGTGAAATCTGGAACTCTCAGAACCAAGTCTAACAAATGCTCTGGAAAGGAGATATGATCAAAAAGAGTGGAATGGAAAAAACTCCAGAAAATTTGGAAATGGAGGGATCAGAGCTAATAGGACTGAGATGAAATGAGGGCCATTGAAAAAGACCATAACTTGCTCAAATTACTCCAAATCCAATCCTTAAACTGTGTCCTGGGGTGACTGTGTATCCCCCCATCGTCTGTTGGCTGCAGGGGGGAGGGAAGCGCCGTTTGTTTTCCCCAGGAAAACTCTGCTCATCGGAGTGACCTTGAAGTCGGGGAGTTGGAATACGGCAAGACGAAAGAAGCTCTGTTGTTTTTTTTTTCCCCAGCAGTTAGTTAGTTTAGTGCTAGCATAGTTAGACGCTGTAGAGTAGCTGTAGCTTTTGCCTTTTTTTTTTTTTCTTTTTTTTCCCTTTTTTTCTTTTTCTTTTTTTTTTTTTTTCCCTTCCTTTTTTCGTTTTTGCCTTCTCCTCGGAACTGTTCCAACCTCTCCGGACTAAGGACCTGGGGAAGCAGCGGGGTCCTCCATGGGGGGCACACCCCACCAAGACCAGCCCTGCACATCTCCTTTTCTCTCAACGTCAGCGGAGACGGAGCGGTGGAGCACAGTGACAACCCTCAAGAGGAGGCTTTCTTTAAGTTTGTTATCCCTCCGTAAGCAGCACAAAGCTCTTGTCATCGGGTATTGTGCTGGGAGTGCTTTGCCTGTTTAATAAACGGGTTTTTTCCACTTCTCTCTGAGGAAGTCTTTTCCCGAACCGGTTGGAGGAGGGGAGAGGGCCCTTTGGGAGGGTTTCTCCCAAAATCTGCCTGAAACTACCTCAAACCTTCTGGTGCCCAAATGTGGGGCTCGAGAGTGTGGAAAAACCCTTTAGTCATTAGTATTCAGCAGTCAGTAACTATGCTGCTTAAACTCATGTCACTTGGGGTGGGGGCCTTGATGTGTATTGGATCCTTAGGCTTCTTTGAGGTCTTAATACCTTTGTGGTCCTTAGGTTTATTTGCATATCCAGAGATAGCCCCAATATTGTCATTAATACGCAGTTTTTACAGTAGAGGGACACGGATTAGAGTAGCTATTGGCCTTGGTTTAATCATAATAATTTGTAGGAAGTTTATAAAGGTGCTGAGATCTTTTCCCACTATGTATGGGTCATGGTTATGGTTATTCACCGTGTTTGTGGGAGGAGGAGCAGAGGATGAAGCGTTGCAGTCTTTCGTTTCCTTCTTCTCCTCTGAATCGGTTAAATCATTGCTGGAGAATGCTGAGTTTCCCCTGAGTGTTAAAGAGACCATCTTTCTGGTATGTCATCTGGTAAGCCTCCTCTATACAGTCTGCAGCTTCTCTAGAATATGGGCTGAGATTTCTAGAGGGGCTGATGAAACTCCTGACCCAGGCAGAGGAAATCCTGAGTGGTGTGGAGAATGGGAGGATATGGGCCAACTCCTCAAGGAATTCTCTGACCCTGTAGTCTGGGATTTTCCACGGGAACAAATTCAGAATCCAGTGGAGCTGGGGAAATACCTGAAAGAGAGGTACCATGATGGCTCTAAGGGGGAAAAGATAGCTGCAGTAAGCTGGGCCCTGGCATATGCTTATCGCACATTGCTAGAGACTGTAGGGCAGCAGACAGAGGCAGGGGGGAAGGGATACAGATCAACAGCTACCCCAGTCACTCAGGCTGCAGCCAACACCCCAGTTATGAAGCCAGCAGCTAAACTAGAACCTGAGCCTGAGTCGGCAGCTAAAGCAGACAGTAAGCCTAAGCCCCTGGCAGTTGCTCTGGCAAAGAAGCACACACTCAAAACCGATCGACCAGTGGACGATGATGACCCAAGAGAAGGACCTTCACCAAAATCAGAAGCCAAAGCTTCTAGCACAGGATCAGAAGCCAATATTGATTCCTTTTCCCTGAAGGACCTTCGGGGCCTAAGAAAGGATTACCGGCGACAACCTGATGAATCTATAATTAGTTGGTTAGTCCATCTTTGGGATGCTGCAGGCGAGGCTACAATTCTGGATGGCACTGAAGCGAGGCATCTGGGATCCCTGTCACATGATCCAGTCATCGACCAGGAGATGATGAGAGAGGCTAGTCCTTGCAGTCTCTGGATATGGGTCCTAGGAAGTGTGGCAGAAAGATACTTGTGTGCAGATGATCTCTATATGCAGCAAACCCCATGGAAGACCATAGAACAAGGGATTCAACACTTGAGAGAAATGGCAGTGGCAGAGATAGTTTTCTCAGATGACATAAACACTAGGAACCCAGACTGTGTATCATGTACATCTGTGATGTGGCGAAAACTTATACGACTCGGGCCATTAGAATACGCTTCTGCTTTAGCAGTAATGAAGCGGGAGGACATGGAGGAGACGGTGCTTGATGTGGCAAAGAAGCTCCAAGCATATGCAGATGCTGTGCATGGCCCAACACATGCCAGAATCGCAGCTGTAGAAGCACGTCTCCAGAAACTAGAGGATAAGATAGTTGAGAATCATAAGAAACTCAGTGAGGAGATTAGAGAGGACCCTCTCCAAATCTCAGCAGTACAGATCAGAGGTTCTGGTACCCAACGTAGATGCTCCCCAGCTAGGGAAAGAGGGTACACTCCAGGTGCTGAACTATGGTTCTTCCTGCGGGATTGTGGAGAAAATATGAACAGATGGGATGGAAAATCTACGGCTGCCCTGGCACAACGGGTGCGTGAATTGAAGGAAGTCAAGACTCAAAGAGGGAGTTCCACCAAAAGGGAAGCGGCTCCAGTTGCCCGTAGCCGAACTGCCAGGTATGACAATGATGATATGTCCGACCCCCTTGAAGGAACCTCTAAGACATATGCTCAAGGAAATAAGGATAACCAGGCTTAGAGGGGCCCTGCCTCTAGCCAGGTAGAGGCTAGGGAAAACTGTGTACTTTGGACTGTGTGGATTCATTGGCCTTGCACATCTGAACCACAAGACTATGAGGCCTTGGTCAACACTGGTGCGCAGTGCACATTAATGCCATCAAGACATGTAGGGGCAGAATCTGTCTCTATTGCTGGCGTGACAGGGGGATCACAAGATTTTACTTTGGTGGAAGCAGATGTGAGCCTAACTGGAAAGGAGTGGCAGAAACACTCTATTGTGACTGGCCCAGAGGCCCCATGCATTTTGGGGATAGATTACCTCCGAAGTGGGTATTTCAAAGACCCGAAAGGACTCAGGTGGGCATTCGGGATAGCGGCTGTAGTGACAGAGGGCATCCGGCAATTGAACACCTTGCCTGGACTGTCTGAGAATCCATCTGCACTAGGACTCCTGAAAGTGCAAGAGCAACGGGTACCAATTGCCACTTCTATAGGGCACCGCCAACAGTATAGGACAACTCGAGATGCTGTGATTCCCATCCATAAGATGATTCAAGAGCTGGAGAGCCAAGGGGTGGTTAGTAAAACCCACTCACCCTTCAACAGCCCCATTTGGCCTGTGCGTAAATCTGAAGGAGAATGGAGATTGACTGGACTACCATGATTGAATGAGGTGACACCGCCACTGAGCGCCGCCGTGCCAGACATGTTGGAGCTCCAGTACGAGCTGGAGTCCAAGGCAGCAAAATGATATGCCACAATTGACATTGCCAATGCATTTTTCTCCATTCCTTTGGCAGCAGAATGCAGGCCTCAGTTTGCCTTCACATGGAGGGGAGAGCAGTACACCTGGAACCAACTGCCCCCAGGAGTGGAAACACAGCCCCACCATCTGCCATGGACTGATCCAGACTGCACTAGAAAAAAGTGAGGCTCCAGAACATCTACAGTATATTGATGACATCATTGTGTGGGGGAACACAGCAGCAGAAGTGTTTGAGAAGGGAAAGGAAATCATCCAGATCCTCCTGGAAGCTGGTTTCACTATCAAGAAGAGTAAAGTTAAGAGACCAGCTCATGAGATCCAGTTCCTGGGAGTAAAGTGGCAAAATGGACGGCGGCAGATTCCCACTGAGGTCATCAACAAGATTACAGCGATGTCTCCACCAACCAATAAGAAGGAGACACAAGCTTTCCTAGGTGCTATAGGTTTCTGGAGGATGCATATTCCCGAGTACAGTCAGTTTGTGAGCCCTCTTTACCTGGTCACCCGCAAAAAGAACGATTTCCACTGGGGCCCTGAGCAGCAACAAGCTTTTGCCCAGATCAAGCAGGAGATCGCTCATGCAGTGGCCCTTGGCCCAGTGAGGACAGGACCAGATGTGAAAAACATGCTCTACTCTGCAGCCGGGAGCCATGGCCTGTCCTGGAGCCTTTGGCAGAAGGTGCCTGGTGAGACTCAAGGCCGGCCACTAGGATTTTGGAGTCGAAGCTACAGAGGGTCTGAAGCCAATTACACCCCAACTGAGAAGGAAAACTTAGCAGCCTATGAAGGAGTTTAAGCCGCCTCGGAGGTGATTGGTACAGAGGCACAACTCCTCCTGGCACCTCGACTGCCTGTGCTAGGGTGGATGTTCAAAGGGAAGGTCCCCTCCACCCATCATGCCACTGATGCCACATGGAGCAAGTGGATTGCTCTTATTACGCAGCGCGCCTGTATGGGTAAACTTAATCGCCCTGGGATTTTGGAAATAATTACCAATTGGCCTGAGGGTGAAAATTTTGGCCTCACAGATGAAGAACAACAGCAAGTGACACGGGTTGAAGAGGCTCCACCATACAACCAATTGCCAGCAGAGGAGACGCATTATGCCCTTTTCACTGACGGTTCCTGTCATATTGTAGGGATGAACCGGAAATGGAAAGCAGCCGTGTGGAGCCCCACACGACAGGTTGCACAAGCCACTGAAGGAGAGGGTGGATCAAGTCAACTTGCAGAACTCAAGGCTGTTCAATTGGCCTTGGATATTGCTGAAAGAGAGGGGTGGCCGAGGCTCTACCTCTATACCGATTCATGGATGGTAGCCAATGCTACCAAGGCTGAAGAGGTGGAAAGAGGTTAATTGGCAGCATGGAGGGAAACCAATTTGGGCTGCTGAGGAGTGGAAAGACATTGCTACCAGGGTAGGGAGACTACCTGTGAAAGTCCGCCACGTAGATGCCCACATCCCCAAGAGTAGAGCTAATGAGGAGCATCGAAACAATGAGCAGGTAGATGGGGGAAGCAAAAATAGAAGTGTCAAAGATTGATTTAGATTAGGAACACAAGGGAGAGTTATTTTTAGCTCAATGGGCCCATGATGCCTCAGGCCATCAGGGCAGAGATGCCACCTATAAGTGGGCCTGAGACCGAGGGGTGGATCTAACCTTGGATAGAATTTCTCAGGTTATGCACGACTGTGAGACATGTGCTGCCATCGAACAGGCCAAGCAGGTGAAGCCCCTATGGTATGGCGGGCGATGGTCCAAGTATAAGTATGGAGAAGCCTGGCAGATTGACTACATCACCCTTCCCCAAACCCGCCAAGGTAAGCGCTACATGCTCACAATGGAGGAAGCCACCACGGGGTGGCTGGAGACCTACCCTGTGCCCCATGTTACTGCCCGAAACACCATCCTGGGCCTAGAGAAGCAAGTCCTGTGGAGGCATGGTACCCCCAAGAGAATTGAGTCAGACAACGGGACTCATTTCAAGAACAGCCTTATTAACACCTGGGCTAGGGAACATGGCATTGAGTGGATGTACCATATTCCCTACCATGCACCCGCTGCAGGCAAAGTGGAGAGGCACAATGCATTGTTAAAAACCCAGCTGAAAGCATTGGGTGGGGGATCTTTCAAGATTTGGGAGCAGCATTTGGCAAAGGCCACCTGGTTGGTCAACACCCGAGGCTCCACCAACCGAGCAGGCCCCGCCCAGGCTGAGCCTCTGCATACAATAGATGGAGATAAAGTCCCAGTGGTGCATGCCAGAGGTCTGTTAGGGAAGACAGTGTGGATCAAGTCTGCCTCAAGTACAGACAAACCCATTCGTGGGGTTGTCTTTGCTCAGGGACCAGGTTGCACATGGTGGATAATGCAGAAAGATGGGACAACACGATGTGTACCTCAGGGAGATCTGATTGTTGGGTGAGAATCATTTATAAACATCACTGTCTGCTGAATGCTATTGCCATTGTCTGTACATTAAACCACGCAGAATGAAATAGAAGGAAATGTGTAAGTGAGAGGGTATGTGTTAAGTGTTGAAAGTATGAGCAAGTGTTGAAGGTATGAGTAAGTGAGAGAGGAATCCTGCTGCCCTGCAGCCTGGGGCCTGGATTCAGTGGCTCAGGGTGGAATGTGGCAGGAGCATGATGGGTATTGCTTGTATTCTTTTTTTTTTTGTGGGCAGAATGGATGGAAGGTTTATGTGGAATATATGTTGGTTCTGTCCGTAAGTCGACGATATGGGGATAAGGGGTGGAAGATGTCCTGGGGTGACTGTGTATCCCCAATCGTCTGTTGGCTGCAGGGGGGGAGGGAAGTGCCGTTTGTTTTCCCCAGGAAAACTCTGCTCATCAGAGTGACCTTAAAGCGGGGGAGTTGGAATACAGCAAGACGAAAGAAGCTCTGTTTTTTTTTTTCCCCAGCAGTTAGTTAGTTTAGTGCTAGCATAGTTAGATGCTGTAGAGTAGCTGAAGCTTTTTGCCTTTTCTTTTTCTTTTTTTTTTTTTCCCTTCCTTTTTTCGTTTTTGCCCTCTCCTCGGAACTGTTCCAAACTCTCCGGACTAAGGACCTGGGGAAGCAGCGGGAGCCTCCACAGGGGACCCACCGCACCAAGACCAGCCCTGCACATCTCCTTTTCTCCCAATGCCAGCATAGGTGGAGCGGTGGAGCACAGTGACTATCTTATAGAGGATGCTTTGTTTGTTATCCCTCCGTAAGCGGCCCGAAGCTCTTGTCATTGGGTATTGTGCTGGGAGTGCTTTGCCTGTTTAATAAACAGGTTTTTTCCACTTTTCTCTGAGGAAGTCCTTTCCCAAACTGGTTGGAGGAGGGGAGGGGGCCGTTTGGGAGGGTTTCTCCCAAAATCTGGCTGAAGCTACCACAAATGGGAAGAAATGTAAATTCAGAGACAGGGTAAGAATATGAAGAAACAAAATGTGAAAAAAAAGAAAAAAGGAAAAAGGAAAAATTTCAAAACCATATGAAAACAATGACAGTGAATGGGATGATGACAAGTGCAGGGAAATGGAGAAAAGCTTGCCAGTTTAATCCTCATCGAAATTGCAGATTTTCATTCCTCTTGCTGAAAGTAAGGCTTTGCTTTCATGAAGGGGAATGAAATCTGAAACTCTCAGAACCAAGTCTAACAAATGCTCTGGAAAGGACAAATGATCAAAAAGAGTAGAATGAAAAAAAACTCCAGAAATTATGGAAATGGAGGGATCAGAGCAAATGGGACTGAGATGAAATGAGGGCCAGTGAAAAAGACCATAAAATGCTCAAATTACTCCAAATCCATTCCTTGAAGGCGGGAAGAAATGTAAATTCAGAGACAGGAGAGCAATTGAAGAAACAAAATGAAAGAAAAGAAAAAAGGAAATGTGGTGGTGCAGAACTGTTTTATTAGGTTTTTATAAGAAGTTTATGTTATGGTTCATTTCACTGTATCCCCAATGTTGTAACCCTTTTTGTGTTTTCAGTATAACAAGGTGTTTTGTGTCAGTCCTCCCACCCTCCTCCCTCTGGGGCAGCTTGTCTATCACTTTGAGGAGCCCTCCCAGGTTGCGAAATCTCAGGGAGAGGGCTTCAGGTGATAGTTCCCCTGGAGGGAATTCCTTTAGCTCTGGATTTTAGTGGTCTGAGTCTGGGGGGTGGGCAAACCTTGTCACCCCCTGAATCCCCTGATTTGTTGTCTTGTTGTATCCTCCCTGGAACCCCTCCCCCGCTTATAAGGGGTAGGAGGGAGATTCAAACTCTCTCAGCTCGGAGCTCTCAGCCCGGAGCTCTCTCTCCGCTCCTCAGCTCTTGAGCAAATAAACATCTTTTAACCTGCTAAGCTGAGAGCCAGCCTTTTCTCTTAAGCTGCTGTCGCTGTGATGACACTTTTGGGCCCAGCCGCTAAGCTGAGAAGCTGAAAGGAACTGGGACCTTCTGTGGCTGTGTTGACCCGAGCTAGCCAGAGGTCAGCTCCCGCCCAGTGCGGGGACCGAACCAGACCCAGAAAGAAAAATGAAAAATTTCAAAACCATGTGAAAATGATGATCGTGAATGGGATGACAAGAAGTGCAGGGAAATGGAACAAAGCTTGCAAGTTTAATCCTCATTGAAATTGCAAATTTTCATTCCCTTAGCTGAAAGTAAGGCTTTCCTTTCTAGAAAGGGAATGAAATCTGGAACTCACAGATCCAAGTCTAACAAATGCTCTGGAAAGGAGATATGATCAAAAAGAGTGGAATGGAAAAAAATCCAGAAATTCTGGAAATGCAGAGATCAGAGCCAAGAGGACTGAGATGACATGAGGGTCAGTGAAAAAGACCATAACTTGCTCAAATTACTCCAAATCCAATCCTTAAAGGCGGCAAGAAATGTAAATTCAGAGACAGGGTAAGGATATGAAGAAACAAAATGTGAAAAAAAAGGAAAAAGGAAAAAGGAAAAATTTCAAAACCATGTGAAAACAATGATAGTGAATGGGATGACAAGAAGTGCAGGGAAATGGAGCAAAGCTTGCCAGTTTAATCCTCATTGAAACTGCAAGATTTCATTCCCTTTGGTGAAAGGAATGCTTTCCTTTCAGCAAAGGGAATGAAATCATGAAGTCACAGATTCAAGTCTAACAAATGCTCTGGAAAGGAGATATGATCAAAAAGAGTGGAATGGAAAAAAATCCAGAAATTCTGGAAATGCAGAGATCAGAGCCAAGAGGGCTGAGATGAAATGAGGGCCATTGAAAAAGACCATAACATGCTCAAATTACTCCAAATCCAATCCTTAAACATGGGAAGAAATGTAAATTCAGATACAGGAGAGAAAGTGAAGAAACAATAAATGAAAAAAAATAAAAGTAAAAATTTAAAACCATGTGAAAACAATGATAGTGAATGGGATGACAGGAAGCACAGGGAAATGGAGCAAAACTTGCCAGTTTAATCCGCATTGAAATCGCAAGATTTCATTCCCTTTGCTGGAAGAAAGTCTTTCCTTTCATGAAAGGGAATGAAATCTTGAACTCTCAGAACCAAATCTAACAAGTGCTCTGGAAAGGAGATATTTTCAAAAAGAGTGGAATGAAAAACTCCAGAGATTTTGGAAATGGAGAGATCAAAGCCAAGAAGACTGAGATGAAATGAGGGCCATTGAAAAAGACCATAACTTGCTCAAATTAGTCCAAATCCAATCCTTAAACATGGGAAGAAATGTAAATTCAGAGACAGGGTAAGAATATAAAGAAACAAAATGTGAAAAAAAAAAAAAAAAAAAAAAAAAAAGGAAAAATTTCAAAACCATTGTCTTGGTTTGGGGACAAATTTGGGAGAAAACCCCTGTATAGGATCCCTCTGGGAAGCAAACCCAAGTGGCCCCTCCCTCCAACTGGTCCGGTAAAAAAAACTTCTTTGGAGAAAAGTGGAAAAAGCTATTTTACTAAACAAATGAAGTACAATGAAGTATAAAGAATGAATAATATGAAACAATAAAACCTCTCCTTCTGAAGCGAGATGGCAAATTGAGAAAGTCCTTGCCGTGGGTGTAGCTTGGCTCTCTCAGTCTCTCCTCAGTCCCAGTCCCTCCGGCGCTTCTGGAAAATGCCGAGGTCCAGGCCCCGGTGTGCCGCAGGTGCGGCCCCCAGTGCTCCCCTGGGTTTTTTCAGTCCAAAGCAGGTTTAAACAGTTCCAAGAAAAAGGAAAAAAACAGTCCAGGGAATTTCTCTGCCCTAGCTAGCTGAAACTAACTAAAAGCAAAAAAATAAATCTCTGTCCTGCAGTCTCTCCAAGCCTCTGCCGAACACCCTGGCTAGAGAAGAATGTGGAGGAGTCAGGCAGTTTTCTCCAAACAAACTCCGCGCTTCTCCTTGCTCTTAGAACCAGTCTTAAAGGCACAGGACTCAATATACAGCACAAAGAGAACAGACGATTGGGGATACAAGCATCATAAAGTTACCCTAGGACATTCTACCCCTTATCCCCATATCGTCAATTTACTAAAACGAATATATATACTCTAGCTCTACACACACATACATCTATATAAAAACTAATATGCAATATACAGCTACATACAGTGTCAGTACTATTTAGCACACAGTGATAATTACACATGGTTCTTACCCAACAATTAGATCTCTCTGCGGTATACATCGTGTGGTTCTATCTTTCTGCATTACCCACTATGTGCAGCTTAGTCTCTGAGCAAAGACAATCCCACAGATGGGATCTTCTGTACTTGAAGCAGAATTGATCTAAACTGTCTTCCTTAACAAACTTCTTACATGTACTACTGGGACTTTTTCTCTATCTACTGTATGTAGGGGTTCAGATTGGGCAGGGCCTGGTCTGTTGGTGGAACTTTGGGTGTTAAATAATTAGGTGGCTTTTGTTAGATGCTGCTCCCAATTTTTGAATGATCTCTCAGTCAGTGCTTTCAGGGTGGTTTTTAGCAGTCTATTGTATCTTTTTACTTTCTCTGAAGCTGGTGCATGATAGGGGATATGGTACACTCACTCAATGCTATGTTCTCTAGCCCAGTTGTTGATGAGGCTGTTCTTGAAATGAGTTCTATTGTCTGACTCAATCTTCTCAGGGGTACTATGCTTTTAAAGAACTTGTTTTTTAAGGCTTAGAATGGTGTTACAGGCTGTAGCGCGGGGCACAGGGTAGGTCTCTAGCTATCCTGTGGTGGCTTTTACTATTGTGAGCACGTAGCGCTTGCTTTGGCGGGTTTGGGGAAGGGTGATGTAGTCAATCTGCCAGGCTTCCCTGTACTTATATTTGGACCATTGCCCGCTATACCATAGGGGCTTCACCCGCTTGGCCTGCTTGATGGCAGCACACGTCTCACAGTCATGGATAACTTGAGAAATACTGTCTATGCTTTGATCTACCCCTTGGTCTCGTGCTTACTTATAGGTGGCATCTCTGCCTTGATGACCTGAGGCATCATGGGCCTATCAAGCTAGGAACAACTTTCCCTTGTGTTGCTAATCTAAGTTTATCTTTGACATTTCTATCTTTGCAGCTTGATCTACTTGCTCGTTGTTTCGGTGGTCTTTATTAGCCCGACTCTTGGGGACATGGGCATCTACATGACGGACTTTGAAAGGTAGCTTTTCTACTCGAGTGGCAATGTTCTTCTATTCATTTGCAGCTCAGATTGGCTTTCCTTTACGCTGCTAATTGGCCTTTTTCTACTTTTCTAGCCATCCCCACAGAGCATTGGCTACTATCTATGAATCAGTGTAGAGGTAGAGTTTTGGCTACTTCTCTCTTTCTGCAATGTCCAGGGCTAGTTGAACAGCTTTGAGTTTATCAAGTTGGCTTGACTCACTTTCTCTTTCAGTGGCTTGTGCAACCTGTCGTGTGGGGCTTCATACGGCTGCTTTCTACTTTCATTTCATCTTAACGATGCGGCAGGAACTGTCAGTGAAAAGAGCATAGCGTGATTTTTCTGCTGGCAGTTGGTTGTATGGTGAAGCTTCTTCAGCACGTGTCACTTGTTTTTGCTCCTTTTTATCTATGAGACTAAAGTTTTCACTTTCCGGCCAGTTTGTAATTATTTCTAAAATCTCAGGGCGATTTGGGTTTTTAATGCGGGCACGCTGTGTAATGAGGGCAATCTATTTGCTCTATGTGGCATTAGTGGCATGATGGGTAGAGGGAACTTCTGCTTTGAACATATATCCTAGCACTGGTAGTCGAGGTGCCAGCAGGAGTTGTGTTTCAGTGCTTACTACATTTGAGGCGGCTTGAACTCTTTCATAGGCAGCCAAGATTTCTTTCTCTGTTGGAGTGTAGTTGGCTTCAGACCCTCTGTAACTTTGACCTTAAAATCCCTGTGGTCGGCCTTGAGTCTCCCTAGGCACCTTTTGCCAAAGGCTCCAGGACAGGCCATTGTTCCCGGCTGCTGAGTAGAGCACGTTTTTTACTTCTGGTCTTGTCCTGACTGGGCTAAGGGCCACTGCATGAGCGATCTCCTGCTTGATCTGGGCAAAGGCTTGTTGCTGTTTAAGGCCCTAGTGGAAATCATTCTTCTTGCGGGTGACCAGGTAAAGAGGGCTCACAATCTGGCTGTACTCAGGAATGTGCATCCTCTAGAAATCTATGGTGCCTAGGAAAGCTTGTGTTTCTTTTTTGTTGGTTGGTGGACACATTGCTGTGATCTTGTTGATGACTTTAGTGGGAATTTGACGCCTTCCATCGTGCTACTTTACTCTTAGAAACTGGATCTCTCGAGCAGGTCTCTTAACTTTGCTCTTTTTGATAGCAAAGCTAGCTTTCAGGAGAATCTGGATGATCTTCTTTCTTTTCTCAAACACTTTTATTGCTGTGTTTCCCCACACAATGATGTCATTGATGTACTGTAGATGTTCTGGAGCTTCACTCTTTTCCAGTGCAGCCTGGATCAGTCCATGGCAGATGGTGGGGCTGTGTTTCCACCCCTGGGGCAGTCGGTTCTAGGTGTACTGCACGCCTCTCTAGGTGAAAGCAAACTGAGGCCTGCATTCTGCAGCTAGAGGAATGGAGAAAAATGCATTAGCAATGTCAATTGTGGCGTACCATTTTGCTGCCTTGGACTCCAGCTCGTACTGGAGTTCCAGCATGTCTGGCACAGCAGCGCTCAGTGGTGGAGTCACTTTGTTCAAGGCAAGGTAATCTACAGTCAGTTTCCATTCTCTGTCAGACTTGCGCACAGGCCAGATGGGGCTGTTGAAGGGTGAGTGGGTTTTGCTGACCACCCCTTGAGTCTCTAGCTTACGGATTATCTTGTGGATGGGAATCACAGCATCTTGAGTTGTTCTGTACTGTCGGCGATGCACTGTTGAAGTGGCAATTGGCACTTGTTGCTCTTCTGCCTTTAGAAGACTTATAGCAGATGGGTTCTCTGATAGTCCAGGCAAGGTATTCAACTGCTTAACACCCTCTGTCTCTACAGCTGCTATTTCAAACGCTCACTTAAATCTCTTTGGGTCTTTGAAATACCTATTTCGGAGGAAGTCTATGCCTAAAATGCATGGAGCTTTTGGGCCAATCACAATAGGGTGTCTCTTTTACTCATTTTCAGTCAGGCTCACATCAGCTTCCACTAAAGTAAACTCTTGTGAACCCCCTGTCACCTTAGCAATGGAAACAGATTCTTCCTACATGTCTTGATGGGAGTAATGTGCACTGTGCACCAGTGTCAACTAAGGCCTCATATTTTTGTGGTTCTGATGTGCTAGGCTAACGAATTCACACAGTCTAAAAGACAGGGTTTTCTTTAGCCTCTACCTGGCTAGAGGCAGGGCCCCTCTAAGTCTGATTATCCTTATTTCCCTGGGTAACTGGAGCTGCTTCCTTCTTGCTAGAACTTTTTCTTATAGTCTTGCCATCTAACAATTCATGCAGCCATTGTGTTATAGCATTAGTAGATTCTTTATCCTATCTTTTCATGTTTTCTCTACAATTACGCAGGAAGGACCACAGCTTAGCCTGTGGGATGCCTTTTCTCTCTCTATCTAGGGAACGTTTGTGTGTGGTGCTAGAGCCTCTAACTTGTACTGCAGAGATCTGGAGAATGTCTTCCTTGAGTTCTTTGTGATTCTCCTCTATCTTGTCTGCTAATCCCCGCACCTGTGTTTCTAAAGCTGCGATTCTTGCATGTGTTGGACCATGCACGGCATTTGCATATGTTTGGAGCTTCTTTGCTATATTAAGCACAGCCTCCTCTGTCTCATCCCGCTTCATTATTGCTAAAGCAGAGGAGTATTCTTGTGGCCCAAGTCGTACAAGTTTTCGCTACATCACAGGTGTACATGGTACTAAGTCAGGGTTCCTAGTGTTTAGGTCATCTGAGAAGACAATCTCCACCACTGCCATTTTTCTTAAGCGCTGAATCTCTTGTTCAATGGTTTTCTACTGGGTTTGCTGCATATAGAGATCGTTGGCACACAGATATCTTTGTGCCACACTTCTCAGGACTTGTTCCTAGAGACTGCAAGGACTAGCTTCCCTCATCATTTCTTGGTCAATAACTGGATCATGTGACAGGGATCCTAAATGCCTGGCTTCAGTGCCATTTAGCACTGTAGCCTCGCCTGCAGCATCTCAAAGACGGCCTAACCAACTAAATATAGATTTATCAGGTCGTCGAGTATAATCTTTTCTTAGGCTACGAAGGCCCCTCAGGGAAAAGGACTCGATAGTATCTCTTGATCTTGTAGAAGTTGGTCGGGCTCTTGATCTTGTAGCAGTTGGTTGGGCTCCTGATCTTGTAGTAGTTGGTTGGGCTTCCGATTTTGTATCAGTTGGTTCGGCTTCTGACTGTGTATCATCTGTTGCTTCAGCTTCTGATTGTGTGTCAGGTGGTTTGACTCCTGACTGGGTGTCAGGAGGCATTGAGGATCCTTCACCTGAATCATCGTCTACTGGTTGATCGGTTTTGTCTGTGTGCTTGTTTCTCTTCTTTACTGCAGCAATTGCTGGTGTCTTAGCCTCACTGTCTAGTTTAGCTGCAACCTGAGTAGCTGTGGGGTTGGCTGCAGCCTGAGTGACTGATTTATCTCCCTGCTCCCTTGCCTCTATATGCTGCTTTACAGTGTTTAGCAATGTGCGACTCATTCTAGAAAAGCTATAAACTATATAGAGGAAAGTTACTAGGTGAAATACCAGGAAGGTGGTGCCTTTAACATTTAGGAGACCTTGAACATTCTCCAAAAGTGATGTGACTGACTCAAAAGAGAAGAAGGAAAGAAGAGGCTGAAGAGCCTCATCCCGTACTCCTCCTCTAACAAACTGGGGGCAATTATTGATAAATCCCTAAAACATGCTGCTGGAACTAGGACGCAGGGTAGGACGAAAAAACCATAAACTGAACATACCCAGAACAAACTCCAGCATCTTTATAAGCTTCCTGTAAACTATAATCACCGAATCGAGCAAAATATTCTAATTTGTGCATCCCTAGTTTAAAAGCTGTATGTTAGGGACAATATTGGAGCTATTTCTGGGTAGGAAAACAAACCTAGGGATCAGAAAGGTATTAAGACCTTAAAAAAGCCTAGGGAACAGAAATGCAGAAAATACTCCATTCTAAGAGACATTAGGAATTCAAGGAGCAACATGGTCACTGACTGTTTAATGCAGACACAAAGGACAATCATAAAATGCAGTTAATAATAATCAATACAAGTTTTTTCCATGTGAAAACAGTGATAGTGAATGGGATGACAAGAAGTGCAGGGAAATGTACCAATGCTTGCCAGTTTAATCCGCATTTAAATCACAAATTTCCATTTTCCGTGCTGAAAGTAAGGCTTTCCTTTCACCAATGGGAATGAAATCTGGAACTCCCAGATCCAAGTCTAACAAATGCTCTGGAAAGGAGATATGATCAAAAGGAATGCAATAGAAAAAAATCCAGACATTTTGGAAAAGGAGAGATCACAGCCAAGAAAACTAAGATGAAATGTGGGCCAGTGAAAAAGGCCATAACTTGCTCAAATTACTCCAAATCCAATCCTTAAAGGCAGGAAGAAATGTAAATTCAGAGACAGGGTAAGGCTATGAAGAAACAAAATGTAAAAAAAAAGAAAAAAAGGAAAAAGGAAAAATTTCAAAACGATGCGAAAACAATGATAGTGAATGGGATGACAAGAAGTGCAGGGGAATAGAGCAAAGCTTTCCAGTTTAATCCTCATTGAAATCGCAAGATTTCATTCCATTTGCGGAAAGGTAGGCTTTCCTTTCATGAAAGGGAATGAAATCTGGAACTCACAGATCGAAGTCTAACAAATGCTCTGGAAAGGAGATATGATCAAAAAGAGTGGAATGGAAAAAACCCCAGAAATTATGGATATGGAGGGATCACAGCCAAGTGGACTGAGATGAAATGAGGGCCAATGAAAAAGACCATAACTTGCTCAAATTACTCCAAATCCAATCCTTAAAGGCGGCAAGAAATGTAAATTCAGAGACAGGAGAGCAATTAAAAAACAAAATGTGAAAAAAAGAAAAAAGAAAAAAGGAAAAAGTAAAAATTTCAAAACCATGTGAAAACAATGATAGTGAATGGGATGACAAGAAGTGCAGGGAAATGGAGCAAAGCTTGCCAGTGTACTCCTCATTGAAATTGCAGGATTTCATTCCCTTTGCTGAAAGTAAGGCTTTCCTTTCATGAAAGGGAATGAAATCTGGAACTCACTGATCCAAGTCTAACAAATGCTCTGGAAATTAGATATGATCAAAAAGAGTGGAATGGATAAATTCCAGAAATTCTGGAAATGGAGGGTTCAGAGCCAAGAGGACTGAGATGAAATGAGGACCATTGAAAAAGACCATGACTTGCTCAAATTACTCTGAATCCAATCCTTAAACGTGGGTAGAAATGCAAATTCAGAGACAGGAGAGCTATCTGAAGAAACAAAATGTGAAAAGAAAAAATATAAATATTTCAAAACCATGTGAAAACAGTGGCTGTTAATGGGATGACAAGAAATGCAGGGAAATGGAGAAACGGTTTCCAGTTTAATCTGCATTGAAATCACGAGATTTCATTCCCTTTGCTGAAAATAAGGCTTTCCTTTCTCTAAAAGGAATGAAATCTTGGTCTCTCGGAACCAAGTCTAACGAGTGTCTTGGAAAGGTCATATGATCAAAAGAGTGGAATGAAAAAAATGCAGAAATTTTTGGAAATGGAGGGATCACAGCCAAGAGGGCTGAGATGAAATGAGGGTCAGTGAAAAAGACCATAACTTGCTCAAATTACTCTAAAGCCAATCCTTAAACATGGGAAGAAATGTAAAGTTCAGAGACAGGAAAGCAATCTGAAGATGGAAAAATGTGAAATACAAAGAAAGGAAAAAGTAAAAATTTGAAAACCATGTGAAAACAATGATAGTGAATGGGATGACAAGAAGTGCAGGGAAATGGAGCAAGCTTGCTAGTTTAACCCTCTTTAAAACAGCAAGATTTCATTCCCTTTGCTGAAAGGAAAGCCTTTTCTATTCAGGAAAGGGAATGAGATCTTGAACTCACAGAACCAAGTGGAACAGGTGCTCTGGAAAGGAGATATGATCAAAAAGAGTGGAATGGAAAAAAATGCAGAAATTTTGGAAATGGAGGGATCACAGCCAAGAGGGCTGAGATGAAATGAGGGCCAGTGAAATAGACCATAACTTGCTCAAATTATACCAAATCGAATCCTTAAAGGTGGGAAGAAATATAAATTCAGAGACAGGAGAGCAATCTGAAGAAGCACTATATGAAAAAAAAAAACGAAATGGGGAAAGTAAAAATTTCAAAACCATGTGAAAACAATGATAGTGAATGGGATGACAAGAAGTGCAGGGAAATGGAGCATAGCTTGCAAGTTTAATCCACATTGAAATTGCCAGATTTCATTCCCTTTGCTAAAAGGAAGGCTTTTCTTTCATGAAAGGGAATGAAATCTGGAACTTACTGTACCAAGTCTAACAAATGCTCTGGAAAGGAGATATGACCAAAAAGAGTGGAATGGAAAAAAATCCAGAAATGTTGGAAATGCAGGGATCACAGCCAAGTGGACTAAGATGAAATGAGGGCCAGTGAAAAAGACTATAACTTGTTCCAATTACTCCAAATTCAGTCATTAAAGGCGGGAAGATGTGATTGGGATACGCAACGCAATCACACTGGGACGAGAGATTTCGCAGGGCAGAGTGTTCCTCCGAGAGGGCCTTGAGTCCGAGCCAAGCCGAGAGCCCCTCTGCCTGTATATTTTTTTACTTTTTCTACATTTGTGGGTCAGGCTGTGGATTTGTTTCTGGAGTTTTTACCCCTCTGCCGAATGGCCCGACCAGCTGTCAGTTACAATTTTTTTAAGGTTAGAAAAATGTAAACAAAGGACAGAGAATGAAAAAAAAAAAAAGGATTTGATTATGTTACATGTGTGAGAAAAAGCAGAAACTGCTCCTAATATTGTACAGTAGCTAAAAAGTCTGACTCCATTTTATGAACAATCAAAAGGCTTTTAAAAACTCAGAGAAACCAGGGTGACAGGAAGAAATGTAAATTCAGGGACAGGGTAAGGATATGAAGAAACAAAATGTGAAAAGAAAAGGAAAAAGAAAAAGGAAAAATTTCAAAACCATGGGAAAACAATGGTAGTGAATGGGATGACAAGAAGTGCAGGGAAATGGAGCAAAGCTTGCAAGTTTAATCCTCATTGAAACTGCAAGAATTCATTCCCTTTGGTGAAAGTAAGGCTTTCCTTACATGAAAGGGAATGAAATCTGGAAATCTCAGAACCAAGTCTAACAAATGCTCTGGAAAGGAGATATGATCAAAAAGAGTGGAATGGAAAAAAATCCAGAAATTTTGGAAAAGGAGGGATCACAGCCAAGAGGACTGAGATTAAATGAGGGCCATTGGAAAACACCATAACTTCCTCAAATTACTCCAAATCCAATCCTTAAACATGGAAAGAAATTTAAATTCAGTGACATGGTAAAGATATGAAGAAACAAAATGGGAAAAAAAGAAAAAAGGAAAAAGGAGAAATTTCAAAACCATATGAAAACAATGATAGTGAATGGGATGACAAGAAGTGCAGGGAAATGGAGCAAAGCTTTCCAGTTTAATCCTCATTGAAATCGCAAGATTTCATTCCATTTGCGGAAAGGTAGGCTTTCCTTTCATGAAAGGGAATGAAATCTGGAACTCACAGATCGAAGTCTAACAAATGCTCCGGAAAGGGGATATGATCAAAAAGAGTGGAATGGAAAAAACCCCAGAAATTATGGATATGGAGGGATCACAGCCAAGCGGACTGAGATGAAATGAGGGCCAGTGAAAAAGATCATAACTTCCTCAAATTACTCCAAATCCAATCCTTAAACATGGGAAGAAATGTAAATTCAGAGACAGGGTAAGGATATGAAGAAACAAAATGCGAAAAAAAAGAAAAAAGGTAAAAAGAAAAATTTCAAAACCATGTGAAAACAGTGATAGTGAATTGTGGTGGTGCAGAACTGTTTTATTAGGTTTTTATAATGAGTTTATGTTATGGTTCATTTCACTGTATCCCCAATGTTGTAACCATTTTTGTGTTTTCTGTATAACAATGTGTTTTGTGTCAGTCCTCCCACCGCCCACCTGACTTGTCACATCCCCTCTGCCTCCCCTCGCTCTGGGGCAGCCTGTCTATCACTCCAGGGGTCTTTCCTGGATTGTGAAATCTTAGGGAGAGGGCTTCAGGTGATAGGTCCCCTGGGGGGAATTCTTTTAGCTCTGGATTTTAGTGGTCCAAGGCTTGGGGGTGGGCACATCTTGTTACCCCCTGAATCCCCTGATTTGTTGTCTTGTTGTAGCCTTCCTGGAACCCCTCCCCCGTGTGTCTGGTTCTGTCCCCACACCGGGCGGGAGATGACCTCCGGCTAGCTCGGGTCAACACAGCCACAGAAGGTCCCAGTTCGTTTCGGCTTCTCAGCTTCGCAGCTGCACCCAATAGTGTCGTGACAGCAATAGCAGCAAAAGAGAAAAGGCTGGCTCTCAGCTTAGCAGGTTAAAAGATGTTTATTAGCTGAGGAGCAGAGAGGCTGAGAGCTCTGAGCTGAGAGGATTTGAATCTCCCTCCGACCCCTTATAAGCGGGGGAGCGGTTCAAGGGAGGATACAACAAGACAACAAATCAGGGGATTCAGGGGGTAACAAGGTGTGCCCACCCCCAAGCCTTGGACCACTAAAATCCAGAGCTAAAGGAATTCCCCCCGGGGGATCTATCACCTGAAGCCCTCTCCCTGAGATTTCGCAATCCAGGAGGGCTCCCCAAAGTGATAGACAGACTTCCCCAGAGAGGCGGGGTGGGGCAGAGGGGATGTTACAAGTCAAGTGAGGAGTGGGAGGACTGACACAAAACAACTTATTATACAGAAAACACAAAAGGGATACAGAATTGGGGATACAGTGAAATGAACCATAACATAAACCTCTTATAAAAACCTAATAAAACAGTTCTGCACCACCACATCTCCCCCTTTTTTGTTTTAATAACAGGAGGAGGGCTGGATCGGAGGAGGATGATATTCGAAGTCTGGGTAACTCTCGGCGAGCCACTCTGGCTGAGTGGGCCACTCCATCTGAGGTTCCTCTTCTGGGTGTCTCCTGTTGTCTGGGTCTTCCTCCAGTTCCACGTCTTCCTCCCATCCAGGCGCAGATGATACAGCAACTTGGTTCACAGAGGGGGCATGTGTGGTGCTAGAAATTAATCTGCTTTACATTTTTTTTTTGATGATGCCAAATCCAATTAAAATTAACAGAATAACAAACAAAAATAACAAAACTGATTTCAAAATTGAACCCACCCAGCCTGAAATTCCCCAGTCCCCAAACAATCCATTCAGCCAGTCACCAGTCTCTCTCTTGATGTCATTCCCCATGTCCCGGATGCTCTGGATGGCTTTGTGGCCTTCCCCATTGCCCTGGTGGCTTTGGGCTGGGGCACCAACCATCCAGAGACAGGTGCAGCGAGACTGGCAAGCAGGAGGATGCTGAGGAGCAGGTGGAACTTCCTCAGCACAGGGGACTGGCACTGGACAGGCTCTGCCAGGACTAAAACAACTAAAACAAACAATTAGCATTCAAGCAGGGGTCATTCAGGAAAGTGAAACCGTCCTGGGAAAAATCTCCCCTCCTTTTCCTCCTAAATGCTGCCTGAGTAACTTGTGGCAGTTTCTTTTCCTCCCCGAGACCTTCGGGACATAGGGCCTCACCCATTTTGATGGTAACCATCTCGGCCCCGTGGGGGTGGACACGCCGCACCATATTTTGGCTGTGTAAACATCCTTGGTTTGATAAACAAACTGATAGGATCTCTCCTGACCCTGAGGGGGGGTAAACATAAAATGAACACAAAAAGAGGCATTTGATGAACCCAAAATTTCTAATTCGTTGAGGGGAAAACTTAAGGTGGAAAGGGTGGATATATATTTTTTTCCACAACAAAAACGGATTTCTAATCGGGAAAGTAATTTCAACATCTAGAAAAGAATCAGGTGGGGATAGCTGGGAGATGGATTGACCCTTAGAAGCACCCTCTCTATTGGTCTGCTCTGTGATCTCTAAGAGCTTGGAGGGTAACTCCTTGGGCCCATTTGGGACCCCCACAAGGCAGGTCATAAGTGGGTTGTCTGCCGACGTGGCTGAGAGGCAAATGTGGTCCTGCCCCATTGCCCTGGTGAGAGTCGCCCAAACGTTAGCTTTGGGCTGGGGCACCAGCCATCCGGAGACTGGAGCAGCGAGACTGGCGAGCAGGAGGATGCTGAGAAGCAGGTGGAATTTCTTCAGCACTGGGGACTGGCGCTGGACAGGTTCCATCGTAACTAAAATGACTGAAACAAACAATTATTGTCCAAACAGAGGGTTTAGGAAAAGGAGCCCATCCCGGAAAGACTTTCCCTTCTTCTCCGCCTAAATGCTGCTTGTGTCACTTGAGGTAATTTTTTGTTCTCCCCTGAGACTTTCGGGACATGGGGCCTCACCCATTTGGACGGTAACCATTTTAGCCCCGTGGGGGTGGACACGCAAGCGTATCCACGACCCCACGTGACCAAGTCGTGAGGTCCCTCTGTCCTTCCAGTCTCAGGGTCGCGGACCATGACTGGCGGGCTCTCCTTGATGTTCTATTGAGGGTTTGCCCCGAAATGATGAACGATCAGTGGGTTTAAAAATTCAAAGGTGCTGTTTAAGAAATTCAGTGTAAATAGAGCCCGGGCCAATCGGGTCTGTGGTGTTTCTGTTTTCAACACCGGTTGTTGTTGGTTGAGGACCCTTTTGATTTCCCTGTGGGTCCTCTCCACTACAGCTTGGCCTGTTGGGGAATGGGGGATGCCTGTTTTATGTCCCACTCCCCATTGTTGCAGGAAGCTGCTGAACTCCCTGGAGCGGCACGCTGGGCCATTATCAGTTTTTAACTCCCTCAGGATGCCCATGAAGCAGAAAGTTTGGATGAGGTGTTTTATTACATCCGAGGTCTTCTCCCCTGTGTGGGCGGAAGCGAAGACTGCGCCGGAGAAGGTGCCCACAGAGACGCGCACATACTTAGATCTGCCGAATTGGGGGATATGTGTCACATCAGTCTGCCACAGCTCACAGCTCTTAAGGCCTCTGGGGTTCACTCCTGCACTCAAGGTGGGAAGTGCATTTTGATTACAGGAGGGACACGTAGCCACCATTGCCTTAGCCTGTTCCCGGGTGATGTGAAACCGGAGAACAAGGCCAGGTGCATTTTGATGGAAGAGATTGTGGCTGAGCTTTGCCTGTTGAAAGATGTTAGGCAATGGGGCCATTGCAGCAGGGGCAGCGAGAGCATCAGCCCTTCTGTTTCCCTCAGCAATGTAACCTGGCAAATCAGTATGCAATCTTGTATGCATCACAAAGAATGGCTGCTCCCTATGGGAGACAAGTTTGACAAGCTTAGAGAGCAGCTCAAACAGTGCTGTGTTAGACACTTCCTGCAGAATGGCCTGATCTTCTCTGGACATCACCCCCGCCACATAAGTGGAATCCATCACCAAATTGAAAGGTTCGGGGAACCTTTCGAAAGCCCTGACGACAGCGGCCAACTCAGCAACTTGAGGTGATCCCTCCACCTCAGCAACATCTGCCTCCCACTGCTGAGCCTGAGGGTCCTTCAAAGTCATGACCGACTTGTGGGACCTTCCGGATGCGTCAGTGAAAATTGTCAAGCACTCTAAAGGCTTCCTACTCCGAACACTTTTCAAACTTAATGTGAAATTGGCATCCTGATTGAAAATTTTGTGGGCTGGCCGATGAATAGAAATTTGTCTGGTAAAGGAATCCAGAGCAAACTGCAGTGCTTCGTTCTCCTGAAGCAAGTGTTCTAACATTGCCTTTGTAATTTGGCCCGATCTTAATCTAATTGGAATGTGAATGCATTCAAAATCACATCCGGCCAATTCCCTGATCTGGACTCTGGCTTTTCGGATCAGTTGAGCCACCAGTTCCTGTGGACGTGTCATCCTTTTAGACTTGTGATGACTGAGAAAGACCCATTCTATGAGTAAGAGCAGGTCTTCTCTGCCCTGGTCCTTTTTGGTGTTATTTTTCCATTGGAAAATGACCCCATGGAGGTGTGGCAAATTTCCCATAATTATAAATTTGAAAGGCAGGTCTGGATCACACTTGTGAGCCTGCCGAGTGGATATGAGATGCTGCACCTTTCCCAGCGCATCCTTTGCTTCTGGGGTGAGTTCCCTAGGAGAACTCAGCTCCACTCCCCCTTTCAATAAATTGAAAAGAGGGGCTAAGTCCTCAGTGGTCAGACCTAGCAAAGGTCTCACCCAGTTCAATGCCCCACACAGTTGGTGGACATCTGCGAGGGTCTCGATCTTGGCCTTAATTTCCAATTTCTGCGGCACAATGGTCCGCTTGCCAATTTCCAGCTCAAGGTACCTCCAAGGTGGCATCTTTGAACTTTTTCTTCCTGCAGCTCGAACCCTGCAACAACCAATGCATTAATTGTCAGGTCAAGCGCGTGGGACAAGACATCATTGGTGGGGGCACACACAAGCACATCATTCATATAATGATGGATGATTGCTTTCTCCGCAGCTACGCAGACTGGGGACAGCAAGGAAGCCACGTACCACTGGCATATGATTGGCGACACTTTCAACCCTTGGGGTAAAACACACCAATGGTAGCGTTTCCTTGGGGCCTCTCGGTTGATGGTAGGAACAGAGAATGGAAAACATGGTGCGTCGTCAGGGTGTAGGGGAATATGGAAAAAGCAATCTTTTATATCTATTACAGCCAATTTCCAATTTTGTGGGAACATGGTAGGGGAAGGCATACCAGGCTGAAGAGAGCCCATGTCTTCAATCATGGTATTGTCTGAGGTCCTGGAGGAGTCTCCACTTGTCCTTCCCCGGCTTCTGCATAACGAAAACCGGGGAGTTCCAAGGGCTGGTTGTCTCCACAATGTGGCCTTTGGCCAACTGCTCCTCCACGAGCTCTTCAAGCGCCTTCAATTTTTGCTTTGAAAGCGGCCACTGCTCTACCCACACTGGTGAATCTGTTTTCCAATTAAGCTTGCGGGTAGGGCGCTCCTCAGCAGCCGCCGCCCAAAAATCCTGTGAGGGGTCTGGGATGTCAATTGTGACCCCCCACTGGGCCATCAGGTCTCTCCCCAACAAGGGTTCCCTATAATCCAAAACAAAATGGTGTAAACTGGCCGATTGCCCTTTTGGCCCCTTAATTTGCACCACGCTCTTTGATTTCTTAGCCAATTGCATTCCCCTATACCTTGCACATGTCCAGCCACGTTTTCCAAGGCCCAATGTGACGGCCAATGCTTGGCTGGGAATATCGTCAAGTCTGCCCCGGTGTCTAGGAGGCCTGTCATGTTAATGGCCTCCCCACCCACACTCCACTCACACGCCACCTGGGGCTTTGCCTCTGTGATGTATACTGGACAAGCTGTTGGTATGCTGTCTTCCGGGCGCTCCCAGGCGGGTATGATTTGGGCAACTATTTGTCTTTTTGGTAAGAATGTTGGTGGGTGGGTGTCGGGGGCTTACCCCAACATTGAGGTGGTTTCAGGGTCCTTGCTCCCCTGCACAGCTCCGAGCCGAGCCGAAGGAAGAGACGGAGTTCTCAGGTTTAGATTTCTCAAGGTTGCATACTTCGTTTATTGTTTCTTATCTTACAATTTTCTAAGAGTCCGACAAGATGTTCGCAGCTGCATGGATTCCTCACGTCTCCCCCCGAGCTGGGCTGTCCTTATCTTTTATACTAATTACTACGTATTTCTTATTTACTATTTCTTACCAATGTCTATCACTATTACTAAAAAGGTCATCTTTACTTTGACCCAATCCTCACTAACTACTTTGTGCCACGTCAATGCAGCAATGGAGTGAGGGAAGAAGAAGGAGAAGGAGAAGGAGACAACGCCCCAGATTCTCCATCTTGTCCCCATTCACTTCAATGCTAGGAACCTAAAACTATTATTTTATCATTCTGTGATAAGCTAAACTACTATTTCTCACATTCTTGTGGCATGTAAACCTTCTCTCAGTGTAGGAAGTTTTTCCCATGGACTGAAATCAAAGCCAGTGTCTCTCTGAGCTCTGGGCTGGGGTCCCAGACCCCCCTGCCCAGGTCCCTGACCCTCCAGGGCAACCAAAGGAATGCCCTGGACTCCAACAGGTGGGTGCATCGTAGCCAGAGAATGAACCTCCCAGGATAGTTGTCAAGTGTTCCCGGAAGGATTTCGATCTCTTGGGGGGTGTGTTTGCAATCCCCCACAATGATGAGCTTACCTTCACCCCTTGGCCAAGTGCCTTGCTCACCGTTGGCAACTGACACCAATTTCCAGTCGCTGTCTTCCAGGTGCAAACCCTCTGTGAGCCGTAATCTGTAAGGTGTATCGTTAGAATTCGTTATCAAAATTGGTTTTGCAATGTCATGGTCCGTGTGCGTCATTTCCGGTAAATTCTTTTTTCTGTTACCCCTAATGGGGTATGGCAGCTTTTCCTCCTTTTTCCCTTGGCTCCCTCCCCCTTCCCCCTCTGCTTGGTCCACCCCATTTTTGTCTTCACGCAGGGTGGACCTGTGTTCCCCCTTTAGGTTTTTTGCAAGGGTTTAAACCCTCTCCCTTTTTCCCCTTCTCCCCCCCCCCCCTTCCCCCCTTTTTTTGTTTTTAAATTCTTCAAATTCTTTTTTAAGGGGGCATAGGGAGGACCAGTGCCCCAATTTCCCACACAGAAAACATTTTTGGGAGCCTTGAACCGAAGGCTTCTTCCTGGTGTCTGATGTTTCTCGGGAGCCTTCAGCTTCGATGGTCGCAGCATGGTGTAATTTGGGCCGCTGTCCTGTGGAGGCACTCATAAATGGGACCTTTACTTGACATACTCGGAGCATGTCTTGTAAGCTCGGTGCAGGATCTAATGGGAGACTTAAGATTGCAGTATGACATAGATCATTTGCATTTGAAAATGCAATTTCCCTTAAAATGCACTCACGTGCCCCTTCACTTTTAACTTGGACTTTGATTGGCCCTGGAGAGCTTCTCCACAAAATCGGTAAAAGATTCACTTTGGCCCTGTCTTATTTTTGAATATGGGACTACTGGACCATGAAGCTGCATGGTAAAAAATGCGGTTAAGGCTGCTTCTTTTACCACATTGAGGCACTTTTGGGGTAAAGCAACTTGATCAGTTGCCTCCATCCACTGCCCCTCACCTGTGAGATGTTCAAAGGTGAGGGGATTCCCATGACCATCCACCATAGTCTCTATGTTGTCCAGGAGACCTGGCAGGGCATCTCTGAGCAGCTGCTTCCACGCTCCCTCCCAAAGCCTATATTCTGTGGAGTTGAGCAGGCAGGAAAACAGCTGCTTTAAATCAGCAGGGAGTGTTTCAGCCCCTGAGAGATCTGCCTTCAAAAGACCCCAGAAGTATGGACTATCCTTTCCATATCCCTTATGGGCTTTACACAGATCTCTGATGGTGGCCTGTGGGAACGGGTGGTAAATGGCTCTGGTTGAGACGTTAATTTTGAGGAACTAAGGATTTTTTAGGAAAGTTAAGATAATAAGTTGCTGAATTAGCTGAAGTAGATAGGTAATCTTTGTTTGCAGTTAACAGAAGCCGGATCTTAGATAAGCTACCCCGGATCTTGTAACTCATTTCTTGTCAGGTTTATGTTTATGTAGTTGTCCTTGTCATGAAAAACAAAATGTGGTAAATAAGACATAAGATAGCTGCAGATTTCCTGCTTAAAGGACCCATTGAACACAGGAAACTGTAAGTTCTACCAAGGAATCATTTGTCACAAATGCATTGAAAAGGTAGAAAGGTCAGGACGAGGAAGACTCATCTTACTTCCTCATTTTAGGTGACCCCTCCCCAAAATAGACCCCCGACTCATTTTAAGAAACAAAGTACGCATGCTTAATAGCCTTTTTGCCAATTAGCATACGAAGCGAGGAATGGGAGGTGACAGGGGTATGAATATGCATTTGTATTTTGGATATTCAACACTTTTGTGAATAAAAGACTTTGTAATTACCTGTGAATTTCGCAGTGCGAATTAGGGAAATATCCCGCGTGCTGCCCGGCCGTAATAAACATACACTTTCTAACTTTAAACTGTTAGAGAGTTTTTGTCCGTCACAGTTGGGTATCGATACTAGATCAATACCCATATTTCTTTAATAAATCATGGTGTTTTGGCCTCCGCGGGAACTTCGGTATGTAACAGGGGCTAGAGTGGGGATGGGGGGGAAGGGCGGCAGCCCCATCGAGTCCGGCTCCGGCTCACTAACTTCCGTTTTTGGACCATGGGAACCGGAAGGGGGACCGTGGGAATTGGGACTCCATGACCCTTGTGTTCCGAGGGGGGGCGGTTTGGTCTGGGTATGATGTCACCCAGGAGAAGGGCTGATGGGGGGGGGGGCCAAGGAAGCGAACGGGGCGGACCGGGGCTGTTGCGGAGCAGCCCCAGGCTGCAGCACCTCAGGAGAGCTGGCGCCGCGGGACCAGGGAAAGCGAGCGAGGCGGGACGGGGCTGTGATGGAGCAGCCCCGGGCTGCGGCACCGCGGAGGAGCCGGCGGCGCCGACCCGTGCTGCGCCCGGGGTGAAGCGGCGCCGCAGCAAAGGGGTCCCAGGCGGCGCCGCCGCAAATCGGTCAGTGGCGGCGGACCGGAGTGGCCCCGCGGGGATGCCTGCAGGGCGAGGAGAGCGACGTGACCGAGATCGGGCGGGGCGGGCGGCGCGGAGCGGGGAGGCTCGGCTGCAGGCACTGCGCAGGCGCAGCGGGTCAGGCCGCTGTTCCGGCACGGCACAGCTGCGTCACAGGGACCAGGAGGAGCGGGCAGAGCAGCACGGGGCTGCAGGGACCCTGCGTCACCGGGATAGGAGGGAAAGAGGGGCTGGGAGGGGTTAAGGGTGGGATCAAAGGAACCACGGGAAGGTCTGGGAGATGGAGACGGCTTTGCCACGTGGCATCCGCCATCTTTTAGCAGGGGAAAGCGGGATCTATGTTCTGCTTCCCTATTAACTGAAGACTGAACTCGGGATTTTTGAACTGGGCAACGCGGGGACGGGAAGGGCTTTCTGGCAGCTTGGCCGGAGCTGCTCGAAAGGTCCCGCGCAGCTCGGTGCGAGCCACGCGAACCGCGCGGATCGTGCTGGCTGAGCGAGCTTGGGGATCGGAAAATTCTAAAGAAACCTGAGCTAGCAGGCGGATCTCTTGCCGCTTCTTTCAGAATACTTTTCCGGGGATAAGGGGATCGGGGCAGAGGGACAGGTGAACTGGGGGATGGCTTTTTGCATTCTGGCGGTTTTTGCATTCCTTTCTGAGACTTTATAGCTGAATACAGCTGCGCTGCTAAATTAAAATATTTTAAAGCGTCTCTGTCTCCCGACCCAGCCAGTTGGGTCATTTTCCTTCTCACAGCGCCACAAAACTCGGCGCCGCCGATATGGTCGGGGGACACTCACAGAAAATGCGAATAAAGCCACCGAACGAAATGTTTTAAATCGCTTTTTGAAACTTTTAACTGAGCATTCTGTGCAACTGAAATTAAAGTATAATACACACTCTTTTGAACTACAGAAAGTTTTACACCCATCTCTCCAGATATGTGTCGTTCCCAAACTAACAGCCAGGCAAACTGAAACTGAAAATAAAACTTAACTGTGGGTTTTCTCTCCCTAAAAGCGAGTCACGGTCTCTTCTCCGTCCACTCGGGGGAACCGCAAAAGCAAGCAGGTGGCTACAAAAACCCGGAAACCTGCAACCGTGCGAATCCGATACGCTCCAAACTAAAAAATTAAATAACAAAAATAACTAAAGACGGTTCTCCGGAAGGTTTCCAACTGAGGTCTGGGGCAAACCCCAAGCCTCCGGGCTGCGCAGCCAAAATCCTTTATCAGGATCCCTGAGGATTATTCCTCCAAATTTGGTCTCCCTGCCCCAGGGGAACCCTACCAAAAGCAAGTACCGCTTGCGGGTGATACTCACCCCTTCCGTGGAACCTGGAAAGCCTGGAGTTGTAAGTCCGTCGCCCGAAAACGACTCTGGGGGTGCTCCAGAGCTGCCTTCTTCTTCCCCTGGGAGCAAGTTTCTACAGAAACTGCTCTTACCAGAGGTAGCACGACGTCCAAGGACTGCTTCGGGCTCTTCGAAGCCCCAGTCCGTGCCACGCGGTCCACTCCATCCGGGGGTCCATGCGGTGGGCGCCGACACTGTGGCTGTGGGTCCGGCTCACACCAGGATCCAAGCTGCTTTGCTGGCTTGGGGTGCCCCACGTATGGGAGCCACTCCGTATAGCAGTGTCCTCTCACGCCTGGCAGGCGTGCAGGCTAGCTCAGTTCTGCACTGCTACAGCGAGGATCGGTCGGGGTTACAGGCAGGGCAAGTAACCTCCTCCCGGTGGGCTCTTGGTTCCCCACACCAGCGAGTGGACCTGATGGAGTTGCAACTGCGGCGACGGAAAAGAGTCGTCTCTCTTTAGGCAGGGTAGAATGCAGTTTATTAAGGGGGGTCCGGCAAAGAGCTCCGCCTCAGCCTACTGCTGCCCAGAGAGAGCAGAGATCAAAGCTTGACAGTTACTTATAAACGGGGGAGGGCTGACAACGGGTCAGCCAACCAGGGAACACAGGGGTGGTAACAGGGGTGTCAACCTTTGAACCATTAACAAATCACTGGAGGGTAGGAGGGGATTCCCCGGGCACCAGCCTACTGTGGTGGTGTGAGAATTGTTTTATTAAGTTATTAACTTATTTTTGTAAGATTTTTAAGTTATTTTTATAATGGTTTAGTTCACTGTATACCCCTGTGTTCTGCATTGGTTTTCCCTTCTGCATTGGTTGTTTTGTCTACTGTAAAACCAGACGTTTTCTGTCGTTCATCCCTTCCCTGCACCTGTCACTGTCAATCCCCCCCTCTCTCCTCGTGGTCGTCCTGTCACTCAGAGACCCTTCCCTGGCTTCTAGAAAACTCTGGGAGGGGTGCCGAGTGATAGGCTGGGGCCCGGGAGACCCCCTCCCATCGTGTTGTGGTTGGTCCCCAGTTCTATGGTTCACACACCCGGTTAACCCCCCCGATTCCTGTGACTGGCTGACCGGTTGTCGCCACCCCTGTTTCCACCCCCCATTAAAACCTGCCGCACGCCTGACCTCAGGGTCTCTCCTGGGCAGCCAGTGCGCGTGCAGCAATAAACATACGCTGCATCCTGCTTGAGAGAGTCCACCTTTCATTCAGTTGCTGAGGTCGTTTACGTCATCAACGTGCCCGTCACTGAGGGTGAGATCCAAGATCCCACAGAGAGGAAGCGGCGCGCTTTGTCCGCCGCCCTGATCATACCACGTTGTCACAGTGAAACTCTGAGCTAGCCTGTGGACGCGCGGGTCAGCGCGAACTAGACACAGTGACAGCGGTTGGTGCCCAGCTCAGGGCCCTCACCCTCAGGACACGAGGCGGACCCCGCGGCACGGATTTAGGCTGTCGAATCAGCCGAAGAAATCTTTGGATGCCCCGCTACCCCTGGCTGCAGCGGCTGTCACGCTCCCGGGGGAGAAGTGGTCAACCCGGAGCACCCACCGGGTCCACTTCAGGCAGCTGAAAGTGACAACCCCAGGTTTCGTCTTGTTCCAGGAGGGGGTAAGTTGCTCATCGTGAGGGCACTTACTTTTTGGGAAGGGTTCTTCGGGAAGAAGACCCTATTTCGGAAAGGGATCCCCCAGGAGTGGGGGGGATTTCAAGCCGCGCGGTTCGGGGGGGTGGTGGTTTGCCTCATTCCCCCGCAGAAACCTTCCTCGGAACTCTTTTACTTTCTCTTTCGTTTTTAAATTTTAAGTTAAAAGCAGTAGTCGGGTGGGCGGCGATTCCCGAGAGTTTTAGGACACTGCATTTTAATTTCATCGCGGCTCCCCGGGAATGGTTTTGGGAAAAATTACCCGGTTTTAGGAGGTTTAATCCGCGGTTTGTTTTAAGTTTCATTTTGATTTTGCCTGGGTGTTAGTTGGTGAGCGGCAGAAACTAATTGTGAGAGACATGGGTGGTAGCCTCTCAGCCGCTCAGAAAGGATTGTATTATAGTTTTAATTCTGTTCTTCAATTTGCCCAGTTAAAAATTTCAAAAGGCGAGCTCAAAAGGTTTGTCAGGTGGGTGTTCCTCCACTTTCCTCACACGTCTCCAGAGCAAATTTACAGCTCCAAATTTTGGCAGGCTGTGATTAATAAAATTAATAATTTGGCTCTCTCAGGGGACAAACATGCTTCAAAATTTCTTAATTTGGCTTTGCAGCTTTCAGCTGCTGTTACAAAAATGAATAAGAAGGTGCAGAAACAGCCAGCCCCAAGACAAACTGCTCTCTATTCTCCTTGTCCCCCTGCCCTTTCTCCTCGTCCCCAGAAGGGAGTCCTTAAGGGAGCAGCAGGGGTTCAGCCTGCCAGCTCAGGGCCCTTAAGGACCCCCCGATCCCCCCGCCTGGGCAGTCCCAGCCAGACTGCTTGGGGCTTCTCGGACAGCCCTGGCCAGGCTGCTCAAGAATTCCACCCTTCCCCATTTTCCCCAGTTAACAGACCCCGAGTTCGATTTAGTTTAGCTGGGGATTCCACAACACAAAATGGCTCCCCTACCCCTTATCCCCAAGATGGAGGAGACCGCATGGCACAGTCCTCCCCATCCCCCTACCCTCCTTCCTTCAATCCCTTTCTTCCTGCCCTTGATAAGCCCAACCCCTTCCTCTCCTCTGCCCCTCCTATCCCCCAAAAGACCCCGCCCATTCCTCCTCCCTCTTCAAGGACTCCACCCTCAGCTCCTCCCAGCTACTCCTCCCATGGGAATGCCCACATGACATCATCAGGTTCCCATACCATGCCCCCTGCTGGAAGACCTGCCTCCTGGGCTTCCGGTTCCCACGCTCCCCCTGCTGGTTCCCACGGTCTGGGCCCAGAGGGGGCGGGGCCAGGGCCTGAGCCTGCAGGGATGCATCAGCCTTCCCCTGTTCCCTCAGTGTCCCCAGTTGTCTACAAGGGCTCCCGAGGAGGGCACAATGTTCAAGCAGTCCACCACCCATTTTCTCAAGCCACCATCAGAGACCTCTGCAAGGCTCATCGGGATTATGGGCGGGACAGCCCCTATTTTAGGGGCTTGCTCCGCTCTGATCTCGAAGCTGCTTTTGTCATCCCAGCTGACCTTAGGCAGCTGTTCTCCTGCCTCCTGGACTCCACTGAGCTCAAGCTATGGGAGGCAGCATGGAGACAGCTGCTTAGGGAGGCCTTGCCGAGTCTCTTCGCAGATCCAGAGACTGCAGTTGATGAAAATGGGAATGCCCTCACCCTGGAACACCTCATGGGTAAGGGAAGGTGGACAGATCTGACAGACCAAGCGTCGAGCATCCCAACCAAAGCCCTCCAGACCATCAGGGAGCATGCGGTCACAGCCTTTTTCAGCATGGTGCCAGATGGCCCCATCATTCCATATTATAAGATCGTGCAGGGGACCAAAGAGGCTTTTACTAAGTTTGTAGAGCGGCTGACCCGAGCAATTGAAGTTCAAGTATCAGAAGTGGCCGTGAGAGAAGGGATCGTAAGGGAGATGGTGTTCGCAAATGCGAACAATTTGTGCAGGACTGCAATTCTTAGCCTCCCTTTAGACCCTCCTCTGACCCTTCAAGACATGCTTCGGGTGTGCCAACTCAAGGTCCCCCACATGCAGGGTAATGACTGGGATGCCAAATCAACAACACCAAGAGTGGCTGCAATATCTGGCACCCAGCAAGAACACATTCGCAGGCCGTATGCTCCCCAAAGAAACAAGTGTATCATCTGTCGGGAGCCGGGACACTGGGCCAATAATTGCCCACTGAGGGACGACATTGAGCTGTTGAAAAAGAAAAGAGGGGGAGGCGGGGGAAGTGGGAGAGTGGGAGGGACGGGAGATAACTCCCGTCAGTTAAACTGAGGGAGGAGCGCAGGTCCGCCCGGCGCGGTGACACAAATAGGGCGGACCAGGCAGTGGGAGGGGGGAAAGGAGGAAAGAGCGCCGATGAAACGCTGCCCAAAACCAGAAATGACATTCTTACCGGACGTGACACACCTGACATGACTTTCAAAACTGACCATGACCTGTCAAAACACATCCTAATAACATCTTTGAATGAGGAACCTTTCAGGTTGGAGCTCACCAAAGCCTTGCACCTGAAAAGCGTGGATTAGACCTTCCTGTCGGTAAACCTAAAGGAACAAAGCACCTGGCCAGTCCAAGGGAAGGAACTTGTCGTCATCGGGGATTGTAAGTACACCCCACAAGAGATCGAGATTCTCCCAGGGATTTTAACCAACAACCCTGAGAGTCTCGTTCTCTGGCTGCGATGCACCCATCCACCGACCTTTCTCCCAAAAGGTCAAATTATCTCACAGATCATCACTACCAGGGGACCAAGGAACACATCAACGGTCCCGGTGGCTTGCCCTGTGCAAGCCATCACTGAAGAAAGGCCCCAGGTAGAATGCGAATTCGCGGTGGGCGGGGAAACACTGAACATCACAGCTCTTTTGGACACCGGGGCAGATGTGATGATCGTGCCAGCCCAGGATTGGCCGTCACATTGGGCTTTGCAGGATGTGGCTGGACACGTCCAGGGTGTTGGAGGGCTTCAATTGGCAAGACAATCAAAGAGTGTGGTACAAATTAAGCGACGAGCTCCTTGTTCTCCATCCGAGAAAGGCCCCCGGTCATGGTCAGGGATCCTGAGTCCAGGAGGACGGAAGGGCCACATGACCTGGTCACGTGGGGACGTGGATACGCATGCGTATCCACCCCCACGGGACCAAGGTGGATTCCATCCAAGTGGGTGAAGCCCTATGTCCCTAAGGGCTCAGGATCCAAACCAGTCATCAGTCCGCAGGTGGCAGACGCAGCGTGGAGGCGAAAGAGGAAACAGGGGCAACATCCTTGGGCGGAGTTTCCTTTCCCCTACTGTTCCTACCCTGAATAACTGTGTGTTTAGTGTTTTTTAGTTTTAACATAGCAACCACCCAGACCGGATTCCCCGCTCCGAGGAAATTCCACCTACCCCTCGGAGCCCTGATATCGCTCAGCCTGTGTCTCTCAGTCGTCGGATGGCAGCTCCCACAGCCAAAAGCAAACGTGTGGGCCACCCTGGCAAACTTGTCATCGAAAGCCGAGGACGTCCACACTGCCATCTGACAGATGCGAGAGATGGTGACAGACGACTGGCTGAGGGGACTCTTTATTAACTGGGGAATCTCCGGCTGGGCTTCATCCATCATAAAGACTGTATTGCTGTGTTTGTTTATTTTGTTGTTAATTATGCTTGTGTTCGGTTTACTTAAAAGGATATTGTATAATTTAATTTCTGCCACCACACACTCCCCCTCAGTCAACCATGTCATCGCGCCAACTGAGGAGAGCTCTGAGGACGAAGGACTGGAGTTGGAGGAGGTGCTGGAAGAGGCCACGGAAGATGATGGAGAAGATCCGGATGAAGAAGAGCATGGACTGGGGTACCCAACGCAGCATCACTGACCTCCCTCCTCCGTTCCAGTCCCACTCCTCTTGAAGAAACAAAAAAGGGGGAGATGTGGTGGTGTGAGAATTGTTTTATTAAGTTATTAACTTATTTTTGTAAGATTTTTAAGTTATTTTTATAATGGTTTAGTTCACTGTATACCCCTGTGTTCTGCATTGGTTTTCCCTTCTGCATTGGTTGTTTTGTCTACTGTAAAACCAGACGTTTTCTGTCATTCATCCCTTCCCTGCACCTGTCGCTGTCAATCCCCCCCCCCCTCCTCGTGGTTGTCCTGTCACTCAGAGACCCTTCCCTGGCTTCTAGAAAACTCCGGGAGGGGTGCCGAGTGATAGGCTGGGGCCCGGGAGACCCCCTCCCACCGTGTTGTGGTTGGTCCCCAGTTCTATGGTTCACACCCCCGGTTAACCCCCCCGATTCCTGTAACTGGCTGACCGGTTGTCGCCACCCCTGTTTCCACCCCCCCTTAAAACCTGCCGCACGCCTGGCCTCAGGGTCTCTCCTGGGCAGACGGTGCGCGTGCAGCAATAAACATACGCTGCATCCTGCTCGAGAGAGTCCGCCTTTCATTCAGTTGCCGAGGTCGCTTACGTCATCAACGTGCCCGTCGCTGAGGGTGAGATCCAAGATCCCACAGGGAGGAAGCAGCGTGCTTTGTCTGCCGCCCCGATCATACCACGTTGTCACAGTGAAACTCTGAGCTAGCCTGTGGACGCGCGGGTCAGCGCGAACTAGACACAGTGACAGCCTACCACTCGACACCTCTCCTGGATCTTTCCAGAATCCAGGGAAGGGACTCAAAAGTGACAGACAGGGTGACCACGAGGAGAGGGGGAGATTGAAAGGGACAGGTGTATGGAAGGAATGATTGACATATAATGACTGGTTATATACCTAACTCATAAGGGGGAAAACTATTCCATAACACAGGGGGGTAAAGTGGACTAAACCATTACAAAAAAAACCCTTATAAACATTGCAAAAAAAACTTAATAACTTAAGAAAACAACTCTCACACCACTACAGACTTGGATTGGTGAGTTCCAGATTTCATTCCCTTTCATGAAAGGAAACCTTTCATTTCAGCAAAGGGAATGAAATCTTGAAATTTCAATGCGGATTAAACTGGCAACATTTCTCCATGTCCCTGCATTTCTTGTCATCCCAATCATTATCTCTGTTTTGACATGGTTTTGAAATTTTTCCCTTTTTTTGTTTTTTACACATTTTTTTCTTCATATTCTTACCCTGTCTCTGAATTTACATTTCTTCCCGCCTTTAAGGATTGGATTTGGAGTAATTTGAGCAAGTTATGGGACTTTTCAATCGCCCTCATTTCATCTCAGTCCTCTTGGCTGTGATCCCTCCCTTTCCATAATTTCTGGATGTTTTTCCATTAATCTCTTTTTGATCATATCTCCTATCCAGAGCATTTCTTAGACTTGGATCTGTGAGTTCCAGATTTCATTCCCTTTGATGAAAGCAAAGCCTTACTTTCAGCAAGAGGAATGAAATCTGGCGATTTCAATGAGGATTAAACTGGCAAGCTTTACTCCATTTCCCTGCACTTCTTGTCATCCCAATCACGATCACTGTTTTCACATGGTTTTGAAATTTTTCCTTTTTCCTTTTTTCTTTTTTTCACATTTTGTTTTTTAATTGCGCTCCTGTCTCTGAATTTACATTTCTTCCCGCCTTTAAGGATTGGATTTGGAGTAATTTGAGCAAGTTATGGGACTTTTCAATCGCCCTCATTTCATCTCAGCCCTCTTGGCTGTGATCCCTCCCTTTCCATTATTTCTGGATGTTTTTCCATTCTGCTCTTTTTGATCATATCTCCTTTCCAGAGCATTTGTTAGACTTGGACCTGTGAGTTCCAGATTTCATTCACTTTCATGAAAGCAAAGCCTTACTTTCAGCAAGAGGAATGAAATCTTGCAATTTCAATGCGGATTAAACTGGAAAGGTTTGCTCCATTTCCCTGCACTTCTTGTCATACCGATCACTATCATTGTTTTCACATGGTTTTGAAATTTTTCCCTTTTTTTGTTTTTTTCACATTTTTTTCTTCATATTCTTACCCTGTCTCTGAATTTACATTTCTTCCCGCCTTTAAGGATTGGATTTGGAGTAATTTGAGCAAGTTATGGCCTTTTTCACTGGCCCTCATTTCATCTCAGTCCTCTTGGATATGATCCCTCCATTTCCAAAATTTCTGGATTTTTTTCCATTCCACTCTTTTTGATGATATCTCCTTTCCAGAGCATTTGTTAGACTTGGTTCTGTGAGTTCCAGATTACATTCCTTTTCATGAAAGGAAAGCCTTATTTTCAGGAAAGGAATGAAATCTTGCAATTTCAATGCGGATTAAACTGGAAAGGTTTCTCCATGCCCCTGCATTTCTTGTCATCCCAAACACTATCACTGTTTTCACATGGTTTTGAAATTTTCCTATTTCATTTTTTTACTTTTTTTACATTTTGTTTCTTTATATTCTTACCCTGTCTCTGAATTTACATTTCTTCCTGCCTGTAAGGATTGGATTTGGAGTAATTTGAGCAAGTTATGGCCTTTTTCACTGGGTCTCTTTTCATCTCAGTCCTCTTGGCTCTGATTCCTCCATTTCCATAATTTCTGGAGTTTTTCCATTAATCTCTTTTTGATCATATCTCCTTTCCAGAGCATTTGTTAGACTTGGTTCTGTGAGTTCAAGATTTCATTCCCTTTCATGAAAGGAAAGCCTTCTTTGCAGGAAAGGAACGAAATCTTGCAATTTCAATGTGGATTAAACTTGCAAGCTTTGCTCCATTTCCCTGCACTTCTTGTCATCCCATTCACTATCATTCTTTTCACGTGGTTTTGAAATTTTTTCCTTTTTCCTTTTTTCTTTTTTTTCATTTTGTTTCTTCAATTGCTCTCCTGTCTCTGAATTTACATTTCTTCCCACGTTTAAGGATTGGATTTGGAGTAATTTGAGCAAGTTATGGTCTTTTTCAATGGCCCTCATTTCATCTCAGTCCTCTTGGCTGTGCTCCCTCCATTTCCATAATTTCTAAAGTTTTTCAATTATCTGTTTTTGATAATATCTCCTTTCCAGAGCATTTGTTAGACTTGGATCTGTGAGTTCCCGACTTCATTCTCTTTGGTGAAAGGAAGGACTTATTTTCACCAAAGGGAATGAAATCTTGTGATTTCAATGCGGATTAAACTGGCAAGCTTTGCTCCATGTCCCTGCACTTCTTGTCATCCCAAACACTATCATTGTTTTCACATTGGTTTGAATTTTTTCCTTTTTTCTTTTGTTTCACATTTTGTTTCTTCATATTCTTACCCTGTCTCTTAATTTACATTTCTTCCTTCGTTTATGGATTGGATTTTGAGCCTTTTTAAAGGCTGCTTACCATGGGACTCTCTGAAAAAGCCTCCTAAATGGGCCAAAGTCTGCCCTCCGTAAGTCCAATGTAAGAGTCTTATTGGTGTTCCTCCTGATTTCCCCAAATATCGAGAACTCTATTATTTCAAGATCACTATGCCCCAAGTGGCCTCCAGCCACCACATCTCCCACCAGCCCATCTCTATTTGTTAACAACAGATCTAACATAGTCCTTCCCCTGGTGGCCTCACCCACCAGCTGTGACAAAAAGTTGTCCTCCATGCACTCTAAAAATTTCCTGAACTGCCTCTTTTCTGCTGTATTAAGTTCCCAGCAGATGTCTGACAGGTTGGTCACCTACAAGAACAAGGCCTGATGATCCTGAAACGTTCTCTAGCTGCTTATAGAATAAGTTTCACAAAGAACTTTCTTACTGATGGACATAGTTCTTTACTTAGAATATTTAGGTGATAGAGCTTCTCCCTTTCAAACACAGGCTTTCCAGTCTATCAATATTTAATATAATTTTCTATTCACTCTTCCCAGTCTTAGTTTACTCTGTATATCTGGCTACTTTCATAAGTACAGACAGATCATGACAGTAAAGCACACAAAAATAATAGCATGTACTAATGCAACTGCACCAGACAATTCTTTTATCTCAAAAGGTCTCAGCTGAGTTAATATTCAGAGCAACTGAAATCTTGCACATGAAAACAGTAGAAAGATATTCATAGATCACTTCATTTCTTGATGCAGAAAGCACTGCTTCCTCATGCAAACAATGCAGGCTACAGCAGCAAGTCACATTCACAGAACTAAATTATTTGAGGTGATTGCATCAACTTTTAATACAAAACTCACAGCAAGTCTACTTTTTTATACCGTTTTCTAACTTGTATTTTAATAAAACCTTCCAAATTACTTAAGCTGGCCCCAAGTTGTAAACTGAGGTGCATTTACATGAGTTGATTATATTTAAGTATTACTTTGCCATGTTCTGAATTGTTATGCTCAGGAATCTCACTCTCACCATAAAAATCAAACCAGCAGTAACTCCCAGATCGCCACTGGCAGAATGAACAATGATCAGCTGTATAACTTCTAAACTTCACAACAATTTTCACTCCAGTGCCCAGGCAAATCATGGTGTGCTGGGATACCCATGTCTGCACACAGGCTGCAAGCTCAGGGAGCGGCTCCCAGCAAAGCTCATTTTCTAGGGGTAACAATCAGAAACTTGACCTTCTCTTAACTTGCATGCTTTGTTGTTTGTTTTTTTTTTAACTGAACTTATATTGCTGTTTTCTAAAATTTACCACGACTTCAACACCTGCAAAAGCCATGGTAAAGCTCCACTCAAGGGCAAGAGCTTTTTAATTTGCATACAAGCAGGAAAGGAATAACTTCCCATATGAGCACCTGAACCAAGGGAGTTTAAAGGGACAAACACAAAACCGATTAATATCTGAAATACAAAAAGTTGTCTGCATCTTGAATCTAGGTCTTAGTCACAAAATAGAATTCACTCCTACAACTTCTGTTCTTCAGTTCAGAGAATGAATAATATTCCCATTAGACAATTTAACCATCTGTTAACATATTCAGTTTTGCAATTAAATCTAAAAAGGCACCTAGGAAATAGTGAAAGATACCCAAGTCATAAAAGCTGATGTGCAGAAACCAGCACTACACACTCATTTAGGCCTTTCAAGATCTTTACCTATGATGAAGTATACCTGACATTTTGTGAATTATATTTTTACTAATTTTTATTACTGTTTGCTTTAACATAATATTTTTCACACTTCAAGGAGCATTCACCATGCTTTCAGAAAACCTTGAAATGACTTGTAATCCATCTGCTTTCTCAAAAACACTTGAATTGAGCAAAACCAATAGTTTTGTTACTATTGTTGTACATTTCCATTTGGTCTATATGACACCATATGGAAAAAAATCTTGTTTACCTAGCAGCTGCTTGCTTCACAAACCCCTTGAATATGCATTATGCAGGTGAAGAACTGTTGTCATCCTTGAGTCAGGGATGCCCCAGTGCAGGATGGCACCACCTCCCAGAGGGAAGCTGCCAGCTTTGCCCAGTTTCTCCACTTTTTCCCCCAGGAGAATGACCATCCACAAATGAGCAACGCTCCAGAAATAAGTCTGACAATTCCTCATGCTAAATAAAGCCAGAGGGTCACCCAGGCTGGTAATTCATTAACAGCAGAGGGCACCAATTCTTTAATTGCCTGCTGGGAGATGCCGCAGCACTGCTCCCAAACAGAAGGGGAGGGAACACATGCCAGAGGCATGGGAATCGTATCAGACATTCCCCTCACAAATGCCAGGGGCTGAGGTTTTTCAAAGAAGAAAATTAATTCAGAAATTGAAAAAAAAAATCACTGTAAACAAACAGTCAATTTAATCAGCTTTGTAACTGAAGATACAAAAGGAGCAGAGGAAGACATCTGAACTAACTTTATATATATATATAATTTGAAGCTCAAACTGCCATCACTGTTTTGAAAAGTTTGTTTCAGACAACAGTTTCTTGGTGCTCATTTGATAAGTAAACTTTAAAAAACAGAAGAAAATTATAAGCTTTTTCCAAAAGCTGCAGTGCCATGTCAGTCTAAGCCAACACAATTGCTGGGTGTGAGACACAGGGCAAGGGTGGCAGCAGGACAGTCAGATCAGGTTAGACAACTGCAGAAACATCTGCCAGTGCAGAGGCAAATTAAGGAAGTTCTGGCATTTTCCAGAGCCACAGCTGAAATGCAAACATTTCCCATCAAGTCTCCACACCAACCATATCAGATAAGCTGCCACTCCAGCAGCCCAGGACCAGCAGGGTTCATAACCCTGCTACACAATTGCAGAGTTCTCCATGCAGCCCCTGCTACAGCCAGGGTCTGGGTCCTGTCCTGATATCTGGGGATTCTGCAAGACAGGTTTTGCTTTGAGCACCTTGAAAAAGTGCCTTGTGACAGTGCAGCATGCTTTTCATTAGAGACAGCATGACTTCCATTACAGGAAAACACATCTCCTCAGAATGCTCTACAGCTTTTACATTCCTCAGTTTAAACTATCAACAGTTTGCTGTTAAAACTTTTGCAAATTAGACTTTGGAAACAGCCAAGTTGCTTTCCTGCAAAGCGTGCTTAGCAGAACCACACAGCACTGGATCTCTGCTGCTTGCTTTTCAAAAATGTGGTTGACTTAAGCTTTTTTTTTGGGAACTCGGCTTTTGCTTTTTTGGTATAATATTATTGTGAAGTGCTTTTGAAATATTCTGGAACAGTTAAACAGGAAAAACTATGTGTGATAGTTTTAATTTCAAACGGGGCAGAAACACCAATTAATGTAGTGGTTTCACGTTTGTCACCCTGGTTTTTCTGAGTTTTTTAAAGCCTTTTGATTGTTCATAAAATGGAATCAGACTTTTTAGCTACTGTACAATATTAGGAGCAGTTTCTGCTTTTTCTCACACATGTAACATAAACAAATCCTTTGTTTTTCATTCTCTGCCCTTTGTTTGCATATTTCTAACCTGAAAACAATTGTAACTGACAGTTGGTCTGGCCATTCGGCTGAGGGGTGAAAACTCCAGAAGCCAATCTTCAGCCAGACCCACAAATGTATAAAAATTAAGAAATAAACAGGCAGAGGGTTCTCTGCCTTGTTCTCCGCTTTGGCTCAGCCTTGAGCTGGCTTGGAGGAACTCTCTGCCCTGCGAAAATCTCTTGACTCTGTGTGATTGCTTTGCGTATCCCAGTCACACACGTTCACTAAATTTTGGTCTTGGTACTTACTCTTTTTGTGAGAGAGAGACTAGGAGAAAAACAAAGCAGGCTCAAATTTAAAAATTAACAAATAATTTATTAACACACTGAAAGAATAGAAAAACAGAAAGTTGGAAAAAAAACTATAATGGAATGAAACTTCAAAAACACTTTTCCCTCCCCTTACAAACTGTTCACTTTCCTACAAAACAACATTAAGACACAAAACTTGTAATTTTCAGTCAGTTTCACTATCTGACAATAGTCTTTCATTAATTCATTCGGGGAAGAGTATCCTTTCAAGTCATGGATCCTACTGACAACTTAGAACAGTTCTCTTGTGGGTTGTAAACTGTCACAAAAACAACTGCCCGGAGAAACTTGCCTTTGTGACCCTCCCAGGAGCAGTACCCCAAGCTGCTTATAGGTCATGGGTCTTGGACTTTTGCATACTGGGGTGTCACCTTTTAAAGATGAATAACTCCAAAGCAAAGGATTCTTCACTTCAAGGTACGGAGATATCTTCTCACTTCTTCACTGGCGCAGGGGGCTTCTCATCTTTATCTCTGTTCAAGCATCTTATAGGATATTACTTAGTTCATCACAAACACCTTTGCTTAAATCTACACACAAATTAAAACAACCATCTCCCCAAATGCATATCTTTCCCATGATTTAAAGGAATGACCTAAATATGGAGTTCATTTCCATGGCTTAAGTAAGAATAGAACAACCCACTCTTCAACCTTCTGTCTTAATAAGCTTTTTACTCTTGCTTTACTGACTTTATCCTGTTGTTCTGTATGTTCACTTTGTCCTTCTTTACTGTCTCAGAGAAGGGCTGAGCTCTGGAAGCTTCATGTTGCTAAGAAAGAGTTAAATCAGCTCAGAGTCTTTGTCTCTCTCTCTGTAGCTCGTGGTGTTAGATGTTCAAGGCCGAGCTGATGAGGGAGGAAAAACTCACGCAGAAACATTAGAGATCGGAGCACTCAGGCAGTCCAGAATCACAAAAAAAACAGGCAGGATCATAAATGACTTCTCAGCCACCCCTCAATGTAAATCAGAGTGGCTTCGGCCCAAATGGTGCCTATAGCTCTTATCAGGGCCCGGCAGAGATCTCTCCCTGCTCCAGGGAAGTTTAGAGAAAGTAGCTGTTGTAAAACAGCAACTTCTCCTTCCCTCCCCTTTCACCTGGGAGCCGATGGAATCCGGCCAGGCCTCAGGCCAGCTCCCCCCCCCCAAAAGGGGGGAGCAGCAGGCCCAGCTCAATGTTACCTGTGTCTCTCTGGCCAAAGGAAAGACGAAAAAGGACCCACCTACAGGAAATTCATGGGGTTTTATATGGTACTTCCCAAAGTCGCAGCTAACAATTTCAGTGGTCAGAATAGATGTAAATATTCTAACTAACTCTCTGATAGGTCCCTGTCTTTGCTAAAGCAATTCCCAGGTCCTGACCTGGAGAATTATTTTACATTTTTCTATAACTAAAAAACCAAACTGTACTAACCCATGACACTATGTCAAAAGAATTCCTGACATAGTAAGTGCACACAATCTCAATTTTCTACTTAGATACAAGCAGTGGGATTGAGCTCTTTGCTCCCATCAGTGGCAGCACAAAGCAGTTTTGCTGGATAGCAATACTTGGTGTGCACTGAATTGCTGCTCATCTTTTGCCCCTGCTCCTGGCTCTCCTGAGTGCAGGTGCTGAGCTTTTCATTCAGACACACTAGGGAGCTGCTGGGACTGAGTGAGAGCTGCCCTAAAGCTCTGAGTTGGGTCAATGTAGAGGTGAAACTCCCTGGAGTCTGAGCCCAGACTATCAGACCCCTTTGAGTATCCTCAGGACTCAGCCCTGTGGCGACTTAATGGAGAGAGAGACAGCTTCAACCCCATTGTCCAAAAAGTAAATTTAATAATACCAAAATAACAAACAATAAGGCATCCACTGTATTGGACCAAACTGGATCAAGGCAGTAACAAGGGGAAAAAGGCAAAATGCCAAAGGTGGGGTTTAGGGTCAGACAGGGGTACTTACACACCCTGGTGTGGGTGAGGAATTATAGTGTGGTTGCAGGGAAGGGTCCAGTGGGGGACAACAATTAAGAATATTAAAATTCTCACACCAAAAATCAACCTACGATAACACAGAGAACTAGGAACTTTCTAGTAGCAATTTGCATAGAGAGCATGTCAATAAGCCTTTTGCTTATAGCACTGAAAATGGGTTTTCCCAAGGCATTTTTCCAGGGTTCTCATCTTCCCTGGGGAAACTGCCCTCTACAAAGAGAAGTGAGAACAGGCCTCCTTTTAAGCCTCACTTCCTCAAGAGACACCTTTTTCATGGTGACAAGATTCCCCTTTGCTCTGTGTCCTAGGTTACAATGTAAGGTGTGCCCAAAGTATGTATTCTATCACCATCTACATGAGCTGTGGAAACTAGGTTGGGCAGTGTTTCTCTTGCCCCCTGCCTCCAGACTATCTTTTGTTAATGGCCCATCAATGCCCTGCTGCATGACTCCTAGATAACTCCCTCCAGGAGCTATCTCTGTTTAATGGGCAATCAAGGACCCATTGCAAGACTGATAAAATGATATCAGCCCATTGTGAGATGCTCCACCCAGGGGGAGGAGTCAACCATTCCCACCTGGATATAATCTGGGATTTGGGACAGCACAGGCAGCTTTACCCACTGGATTCCCAGAGGACAAGAGCTACCAGACCTTTCTATGGGAACACTGCTTCAACAAGACCACTTCATCTGGACTGCTACCACCACGGTGTCAGGTTGTATTCTGACTCTGTCAGTGATCTTTTGTACTACTGCATGTGTTTTATTTTATTTTACCTTTTTTTTCTCTCCTATTAAATTGGGGTTTTTTTGACTTGGAGTCTCTCGCTGGTTTTGCCTTCAAGCCAGCACACTCTGACTGAACTGCAATCTTAGTTTTTATCTTTTTTAACCACAATCACACAGTTTGAACCTGGAATTCATCTTTTGTTATAACCTAAGTATTTTCTCTCAAGAGGAGCAAGTTGACTTGACAGAGTTGTTTGAAATTATCTTAAAAAATTAAACAGAAACTGCTTTGAGAAATGTCTTCACTTTAATACTTATGCACTTTTTAAAAATTCCTGCTTACTTGCTTCCTCTATGACAGTGTATGCAAGGATAGCCCAATACCCCTGTACAAGATGAGTCTCAGGTTCTGTAAACTTCTCTTGCTGTTCTATGCAGACATAGATTTGGTAAGATTTTTCAGTGTACGCTGGTGGTTCTGTAGAACATCTCTTGCTCTTGTGGGTACAGTAAACACTGAAATAAGTGTCAGACTCCATTTGGATTTTCCTACAAAACCATTTGAGAAGTTAAACTGGCAGAATGCATCTGTTGGGAGAGGACTGATACACTTAAAAATAAAATGGAACACCCACAGCAAGCTGGAGGAGCTTCATGGGATATTGGGCAGTTCCTTGAAATTGGAATATTTTGTCCTTGACAGACTTTGAGAAAGTGAGAACATGTGTATCTGCTTTGTTTCGGTTGTTTTGTAAGCAGTAAGAAAATCCAACCAACCAATACACAGCCCACAAACTGGCAGCAGAAGGGATGCAGTGAGCCAAAGGAGCTGGAATTCCTTGTGAAGACCATTCATTTTGTCTGTATTCAGCAGACTTGGAACGTGGTCGCAGGGATCATGTCAACAACTTCTTGGAATAATGTTGTCTGTCTTCCAAGACAGACCTACTAGTAAAGAGCAAGTACTTAATCAGAGCAGTATTTGATCCCTACATTACAATAAGTTCATGGTAAAGTCACTTTTTTCTCCCTTAATAATAAATGATGTGATACTAAAACTTGGAAAAATGAGTAGTGCTGCTGTCATAGCAGGGAACTCTGGCTTTTCCTCAAATAACTGAAATTCAAGGTCAAATATATTCCACAGGCATGGGCCATAATGTAACTCAACAGGCAAAGAATAGTGTGTTAAATAATGTACAGCTACTGTGTCACACACAAGGTCTTTCTGTTCTTTTCCCTATTCTTTCCTGTTTATAACAGCATCCTTAGAAGATTATTTGTCCTTTGGGGAAGTAGGAAATGAAGCACCACATGAACAGAGAGGAATTATGCTGTAATGAGGAATTCCATGGTATCATTTTACTTCAATACAGGTGAGAATCCCTATTAAGAAGAAACTGCAATTCAGGACAATTAGAGAAACTTGTCATAGATTATGGAGAATCTGTTATTTTCTGATAAAGGAGGTAAGCAAAAGAAAAAAAAGAAATGGTTTATCTTAATATTAAAGTGTTAAATGTGCTTTGGCTATCCCAGAACAGTCACATGACTTTTATAAAGGTTTTTCCCAAAACAATTCTTTTGAAATACCAAATGTTAACTGATGGGATTACTGCTTATCTTAGAAGTCATTCAGGAATTAGTCTAAATCACAGAATACTATAAACTAATGTTAATGGATTTAGGAAGCCTGTCCTATCCACCCAAGCTTTGTCTGAAGTTCAAATACGAATGTATATTGAAAATGTAAATTGCCTTTCTGGTTTACAGGCAGGAATTTTACCAAAGCTTTCAGCTGCACTTATTACCTTTCTAGTTTGGGAGCATCTCCACCCAGCTACAATAAACTGGAGGATGAAAACAACAGACACTGCTGTGATTTTGTTACTGTAAAATTTACTTCAGCATGTACAAACTCAGACAGCAAAGCTACTGTGCAGCTCCCAAAGAGGGGCAGAGCCAGCCTGAGGGAGCACAGCTGAGTTCTGAGTCTGTCACCTTTGGAACTTGGCCATCTACTGTGGGGTTACCCTTTGAGTTCCATGCTTTGTGCTCAAACCTCTTGTTTTTCATTTACCCTCTGAATGTGGATGGCACAAAAATTAAAACATATGTGGCATCAGTGTATGTTCTCAGTCTGATGTGCTGTTGTCTTCTTTCTGGAAATTCTTACCTGTTCTAATACAACTGGGACTTACAACCACTCCAACTCTTAATAACTGTCAAGTTCTCATCTACTCATGTACTCACACAATTACAAATGCAAACATCCAGCAGAGCTCCATTATGAAACCCAAGTATTTCAGAAGTTACTCAAATTTAATAGACATAAAAATAATTCACAGCAAGAGAAAGAACATGAAGAACCAAAATGCAGAAAGGAAAGCAGAAAATTTCGTACTGCCTAAGAATTAACAGCTTGTATTCTGTAATTGAGAGCTAGAATCAAATGGATATCATGTTGGCTCTGTATTTTCTCCTGACTGTCCTGGTTTAGGGCAAATTTGGGAGAAAACCCCTGAATGGGGTCCCTCTGGGGAGCAAACCCAAGTGGCCCCTCCCCCCAACCGGTCCGGGAAAGAACTTCCTCAGAGAAAAGTGGAAAAAACTATTTTACTTAACAAACAAAGTGGCTACAAGTATAAAGAATTATTAATATGAAATAATAAAACTTCTCGTTCTGGAGTGAGATGGCAAATTGAGAAAGTTCTTGCTGTGGATGTAGCTCGGCTCTCTCTCAGTCTTTTATCAGTCCCAGTCCCTCCAGCGCTGCATGGAAAATGCCAAGGTTCAGGCCCTAGTGGGCCACAGGTGCAATCCCCCAGTGCTCCCCTGGGGTTTTTCAGTCCAGAGCAGGTTTAAACAGTCCCAAGAAAAAAAGAAAGAAAACCGTCCAGGGAACTTCTCTGCCCTAGCCAGCTGAAACGAACTAAAAGCAAAAAGATCTGTCCTGCAGTCTCTCCAAGCCCCTGCCGAACACCCTGTCCAGAGAAGAATGTGGAGGAGTCAGGCAGTTTTCTCAAAACAAACACCGCACTTATCCTTGCTCTTAGAACCAGTCTTAAAGGCACAGGACTCAATATACAGCACAAACAGAACAGACAACTGGGGATACAAGCATCATAAAGTCACCCTAGGACACTGACAAAGCTACACTCATTAAAAAACACTAAACCACAGTCATCCTTAAAGGTCACTATAACAACCATCGTTAGCTCTTACCATATTAAGAAGGAGACCTGATGAAGACTCTCCTGACTTCATCCTTTGAGACTACTGACCCAATTCGAGACCACCGACCCAATTCAAGAGAAGAATTTCACATGCGTGAAGGACTAATAGCCTCATTTTAATACAGAGCGGGGATGAGACGTGCTGGGGTTATGCATATGTATTGTATGTAAGATCCTGTAGAATAAATAGAGATCAAAGAGCCTTGTTCGGGGCGGCCACGCCTTTCAGAGATTACTCCCGTGCCGCCTGGCGGTGAATAAACATACCACTTTCTAACTTTAATTGCTTAGAGGGTCTTTGTCCGTGACTATATCGGTTTTTAATGACTCAGAACAAGAAATAAAAATATGACCATGAACAATTTTCTCAAGCACTATCAGATAATATTTATGTATTTTAACCCATGAAATTTCACTTCAGCTCCAATTCATTGCAAGCATTTTTAAAAATACAGGGATTTGCTGTTACCTCGAAGCATGTGAGTGCCCGCTATTGAAACATTAATAATATTTAAAAGTTCATCATCCAAAACCAACATCATAAATCATTTGATATCTATCACACTGAACAAAGGTATGTTTTTACTAATTATTTATGCTGTCAGTGGTAAAGAGCAAAACTAAAAAAACAATGTATATTTTAAAGTGATTTCTTTTAAATTAGCAAGATTCACTAGCCTTATATTCAGCACTTTAAATTATATGGAAAGAAATGTGGCATAAGAGTACCTAAAATATAAGCTGATTTTTTGCATAATTTAAACCCGTCAATTTTTGCAGAATTTTCTTAAGCATTAAGTAAACTCATTAACAAGGATTTATTTCCTTTTAAATATCACATAATTGGCACTGAAGGAATAGACTCTTAATGTGCTTAACATTAATTTAACTTAATGAACATTTTAAGTCATTCAAAAGTAACTGAAAAACTGGAAAGTCAAATTAAGATGAAGTTTCAAGCAGACTGAATACGGTTTTGCTCTCTGAGCACTATTTTTTGTTACACTGTAAGGAGCCATCATGGGTTTAATTACAGGTATTTCCTAAGAAAAAAATTCTTAATTTTTAGTGCGAAGAATGACATAAAATCTCAGTTTCAATCTCTTTAATAAAAAAATAAAAGAATGTAGAAAACAGGTATTTGTCTCCCATTTACACCCATTACCACCAGGAAAACACCTGGCATAAAGGAATTCTGCTGGGTTTACAGCCCTGAATAATCAGTTTATGTTGGGCATGTTCATGCCAGCACTAACTGAGCCAGTCCTAGGCAGTGCCTTCAGCCCCAGCTACCTCTAAAGAGCCTAAATCAGAGAAAACTGAACCAAAAAGATTATTCAACAATAAAGCAACCCTTGCTCTCCCCTTGCCTTCCACTTCCCTGCAAGCCTCCCATGATCAGCTGGCTTGGTGCTTGTACAAGCCCTGAGCTGCACATCACCAGATAACCTCAGAATTCCCCCCAGCACTGACCCCTTAGCAGTAATGAGCTCCATTTAAAATCCTAAAGTGACACTTCATCCAGTAATCAGGCCCTTCTCACTAATTGTTCTCAATTAAACAAGGAAATAAGGCCAGGTGCTCAAGAACACAAACAAAAAACCACCCAAAAGTTAAAAATCAGCTGTCCAATGGGGAGGCAACAAGGATTACAAGTTCTGGTTTATCACAGCAGACACTGCAAAGCCTGGGTTTGTGTCTGCTGAGAAGAACGATTCAAGAAGATGAGTGACCTATTGCAAACTTGATCTGTTCAATAGTTAAAGCCTCCAGACCTCCATGGATGGAGTCTTTAAAGCACTGAACACCACATGCCTCCCCAACCAGGGTACCAGACTTGTCTCAGGAGTTGGCAGCACCAAGGACAAACCTGCATAAAACACACACCCAGTTCCTTGGCTTGCAAAACTGCAGAAGTAGCAGAAAAAGAAAACAAGAGTAATAAGTGGGTTTTGTTGCCAAATACCACCTCACAGAAAGGAAACTTTCTTCCTACAGTGATAATTCACGTAAATCAAAAAGAGCAAGTGACAAACACCTCTGTGAGCAAGAGTTCAAGGGCAAAGGTGCTACACCAGCCCAATGCAAAACAGGTATGAAGTTATTCAGCTGCTACAGTATCAAAAAAGAAAAAGTGGCTTGGGGTTTAAACACATAATATTTTAGAAACAGACATGCAGAGGGTGAGCTAAGGCAGAATTCATAGTGGTAACTCTGCCTGTACAGGGCATAGAACCAGTTTTCCTTATCACCCCTCCTCACCTGTGTGCAGGTGCATTCCTCTATTGGTTGTAAAATCAGGAACTGCATTTACACCACAGCAGATCACACATTCCAAAGTTTCGTAACAAACCACAGCTACTCTCACCTACTCAAGCCTGAAGGGCTGCAACACCACTACTTATAGATCATCCATTTCACAAACATTACATATCTGGGATAGATTTTTTTTTTTTTTTTCTACTTGAAAAAGGCCAGAGAATATGTTCTTTCCAAAAAGTTCTATCTTCCCACACGAGACTTCAAAGATCACTTGTAATGGTTTTAATTTAATAAAACCAGGCAGAAACACCAATTAATGTAGGGGTTTTAGTGTTAATACTTTTGTGGGAGGGAGAGATTAGGAGAAAAATAAACAAAGCAGGCTTAAGCTTAAAAAAATGAACAAACATAGTGTTATTAACACACACTAAAAGAATAGAAGAAAAAGAAAGTTGGAAAAAAAACTAAAAACAGAATGAAACTTCAAAAACACGCCTCTTTCTCTTACAAACTATTAACTTTCTTATTGAACAACATAGAAAGACACAACTTAGGATTTTCAGTCAGTTTCACTACTTAGACATAACTACACATTATTTTAGGAGAAGAGTCCTTCTAAGATCTTTTATGAAGATGTTTGCTCACACACACATCTGCTGCCACCCAGAGTTTTCACAGACTGTGATGTTCTATCCGCAGAGCTGCTCAGTGTATCTGGGGTATTATTTACAAATACTTCTTCTTATCTAAAATTATCTTTGTCTCAAAGGGCTGAGACCTCCTTTTTGACCCAGGAGCGGGGGTTTCAAAGTTCCCAAATAAATCTCTATTACACCAGTCCTTAATTTTGATTAGAATAGCATTCTACCCAAATAATACTAAGATGCTGCAAAGAATAGTTCATTTCTTCATAATTTACCTTAGAAAAGTCCGGTTAAAAATGTCCACTTCTTCAATCCTATTCCAATATTATTAGTTCTTTCACTTCTCATCTAACTGACTTCATGCAGTGTCTGTTCCATGTACCTTCTGTTTTCTTCTTTCTCTCGAAGAAGAATTGTGCTTTAAAAGTTCCATGTTGCTAAGAAAAGGTTAAATTTTTGCCCGGCCTTGCAAAGGCCACGTGCACGCACTGGGCTGGTAGAAGAAACCGGAAAATGTCCTTTTTTCCACCCCTCGGTCTTATCTAGGGCGGTCCAGCTCAGAGCTATTACTAAGCTGCAAAAAAAAGCTTTACTTAGGCTGCTCTCAGGCGAGCAGCAGTTCTTAGCGGGCTCAGCAAGGCCCGGCCCAGCCGCCTAGAGGCAGAAGGGCCTGACCTGGGCTCCCCCAGCTGCACGCAGACAGCAGTTTTCAGAAGCCTGGGCCGGCCCGGCCCAGCCGGCAACGGGGGGCCTAACCTGGGCTCCCCCCTCTCTCCATGCAGGCAGCAGCTTCTGAAAGCCCGGCCGGGCCCGGCATGGCCACCTAAAGGGGCAGCAGAGCCCAACCCGGCCCGGGCCCAGGCCCGACCACCCTGTTACCTCATGGCCGATCACCAAAGCAAGAGAGTGGGCGGTCCCAGCAGATTAGTTTTAAATGTTCCTTCCAAAGTCACACTGACACTTCTCATTGGTCAACTTAGCTGTCAATATCCCAGCCTGCTTTCTGATAGGTCCTTGTCCTCCCCCCCCAACCCACACCACGGTTAGGGCAGGGAAAAACATTTTACATTTCTCTATATCCAGAAAACAAAATTGTACCAACCCATGATATCACTTCATGCCAATTCACAAAAACCAGAGAAACACTAGAACCAGATGCTTGTGTGACTGCACTGATGTCACAATACAGCATCAACACCAATCTTACCAAGCCCAAATTCACAGGCAGAAAGAGACGCTACTAAAATTTCTAGATTAGACAGCTCTTAGAATCTCTGCACCACCATTTCATCCATGCTTGAGATGACATGGGGCATCCAGAGAGCTCTCTAAAGCCATGCTCAGCCCTCTTCTGCCAGAGGCTCTGATCACACAATCCATTTCAGCAGTGATTCAACTGTAATACAACCACGGATTATGGAATTTTGCAAAATAACTCAATTAAAAAGATACTTGATACTCTTCAGAATTCAATACACCATTGCTGACCAACCTCCCACCCCTTGTCAGGTTTTCCTTTCATAAGTGCCCATTTAAAGATAAGACACTTTTTGGTTTCATGCCACAGAACCAAAGGGAGAGATGAAAGAAGGATTTTATAGCAGACAGCATAGGGCAGCTCAGAAAAGAAAGATGAAAAATCAATCTGGAAGGTAAAACAGCTGTATTACTTCATACAGACCTTGGAGTTCAGCACTTTGATAATGGTACTGGCTTACATCTTCATTCAAAATCAGCTTTTTTCCAAACCAACAAGTCTTACAGACAGCACTGAGAGCTGGTGACTACCATACCCAGGTGTCCATGCCAGAAATGGTGAGTTTAAAACAAAAGGTGAGTTTAAAACAAGATGGGAAGCTTCCTTACTCTCTGACCACAACTGATGAAGCAACAGAACACTGAAAGGAACAGGTCAGCTCAGGTCTGGAGCAGTGAGTGTGTTCTGGGGAATGGAACAGCTGAGCCACTAATGCATAATTAGCTCACACCAGTTAGACCTGTAGAAGGTTTTGGGTGGACTTTTCTTTAGCATTTACCTCAGACAGAAGAGGGAAAGGGGAGCCACTATGACAATGCCAAAGGAGAGCATGTGCCAGTTTTAGCACACACAGATTCTTACTGGAGATCAGAAAACACAGATGTAAACACCTCTATTAAGTGAGCAATAATACATTTGTTTATTGGTGTTGGAGGGAAAAGGCTGATGCAAGATGCTGCAAGGCATTGTTTGCTGCTGAACTGACATTTCCCAGCGCATGTGCAGCTCCAGCTGTGCCTTCAATGAGACCTTCAGCTGGGAACTCATCTAATCCCACTGGAAGGGCCCTGCTTGAAACCCCTCAAACCCATCCAGGGTATACAAAACCCTAAACAAAACGTTAGGTAAGTTTGAAACACATTAAGCAAGTCTAATGATAATCATGGCAAAAAACATACACAAACAGGTTGAAATACTTTAGAGACTTAATTAGGAAAAAATTCTACCATCAGTACTTTTGTACTTCTGTAGTAAAAAAAAGGAAGCATACATTATTCTTGAAAATTATCATTTTACACCTGTTCATTAATTTAGCTACTGAATAGCATTAGAAGTGGCCATGACCAATTTTTTTAAATATATATGATTTTATTTATTGATATTGAAGCTGTTAAAGCATTTTATTATGAGCTGAAATGTCCAGTTCATATGAAATTCCCTTCTTTCTTTAAATTATCAATGAATAATTTTAATAAAGAATTAACAGCAAAAACTGTCAGTCATGATGAGGATGAAAATTAAAGGGAGATAGAAAGGAGTACACTGAATTACAGCATGGAGAAAGCAGATTTTTAGGTGAACTTTAGCCTACCTTAAATTGAGCCTAAGTCTCCAATTTCTGTCAAGTCTGTACACACAGCGAACAAAAACATCCTTATATTGCCTTGGGAAACGAACGAGTAATTTCATCTTATTTCCATCTGGCAAGTGGCTTCCCAATTGCGTTTACCAGCATTTAGCAGTAGAAGTAAATATACAAAAGAAATTAACTGCTTTGTTATTGCCTCTACCTGAGAGAAGATCTACGGCTAGTACAGGAATATTGGAAAAAAAAATTAAGTGCACCTACAGTTGCAAGGGATGTAAACTACACATACACAAGTAAACTTGAGCAGCTGAAAGCAATAATTATATTGAATTTACCCCCAAAAAAAACCTCCTGATGTGATATGACTTGGTAGAAAAATGAAGTAAGGAGCTAGGAATGTCACCAAAAGATTAAAAAGTAATTTGTAACACAAAAATTCAGCAAATTTTGTTGCAACACAATAAAACTTCTCAAAGTCTGGCTAAATTGATCATCTTGGAATGCTACTGATAATCTTCCATTTCCATTGAGAAGCACTCAAAAATAGAAATAAAAGTCGAATGAAAGGGGAGAAGCAGGAAAGTCAAACACAAAGTAGTCTCAAATCTGCACTTGTTCTTTTCCCTCAGCAATACACCCACCCTGAGGGTGTCCCTTGGTGTGCCCACAGCATTCCCAGGCTGGAGTGACCCAGAGAATGGGACAGGGAACACAGCTGGGGCACAGCCTGACCTTCCTCCAGCCACCTGCAAGGCAGAACAGATGAACCATGTCCAAGCTCTGGCTGCAGGCAGCAGCATGAACTCTGACAAAGTTTGTGTGCTCAAGCCAAACTGCACAAATGACCTGCTGATCATCGAGTGCAAACGTGTCCATGGATTCATGGAATTGTTAAGGTTGGAAAAGCCCTTTAAGGTCCTGAAGTCCAACCAGCAGCCCAGCACCACCACGTTCAGCATCGCATGTTCAAGTGCCACATGCAGGAGTTTTTGAACATCTCCAGGATGTCCATTTCCCTGGGCAGCTTATGTTAATGCTTGACAACCCTTTCTGTGAAGAAATTTTTCCTGATATGTAATCCAAGCCTCCCAGGTACAACCCAAAGCCATTTCCTCTGCTCCTGTCCCTTCTTACCTGGAGAAGCAGAGCCCTGATGCTGGCAACAAGGAGAAAGCACCAATGCAAGCTCAACAGAGAAGTGACCAAGGAGGAATTCCCTATCCTGCATCCAATGACACAGAGAATATTCAGAGGAGAGACTCTGGGAGAGGCCACAGTTCACACAGCTGAAGGCATACTCTCCTGGATCACAGCAGCCATCCTGCAGAACGTGTGCCATGCAATTCATGAACCGAAATTAAGGTGCTTTGGCATCCAAATTCCCTTACAGCCTTCACTCTCATTTGAGCTCTAACTTTGATAACCAGCAAACAGTTTCCCCAAATATCCAGAGAGAAATGCAAGAGCATCAGCAGATGTCAACCACGCCTCCTGTCAATTCAGACAGCAGCTGTGGGATCTCTTATTTATTCCCAATGCCACCTGGCATTTTTCAGTTCACCTAAAATCACTCGGTTACCAGTTCCTGAAGCAAAATTAATTAAGCACTCCTGCTGTCACTCTGTCCTTTCTGCAATCAGAAGAGCTCAATATCTGGTGCAGCAATAAAAAAAAGAATTATTACAAAGCAAGCAATTGGTCTAAAAGCAAATCTTACACTGAGCTCTCAAGATAAAAATAACAAAACTAACAGGGAGGAAAAAACATGGAACCTCTTGAAATCTTGTATGTTTTTTGCCTAATTAATGTAATCAAGCTGAAGGAAGTGGCATCAACGCAACAAATTATGCTCTGTGGAAGAATAAAGAAGATCATAACTTAGTTTTACAAATTAGTTTTGCAAAAAAAAGTAACAGGGGATCTGTATTCTTATTAATTGTTCTTATAATTGACTGCTACTTTATTTGACCACCACATTTAATGACTACCATTAATTTCACATGAAATATTCCTTGCTCTGTTAAAATTGCCCTAAAATGGTTGTAAATAGTCTAATTGTCAATGTCTAGCAAGAACTTGTGCAGCAAAAGTTGTACAGCTGAAGTGGACTTAATTACCCACTCTGTATTGGGATGGCTTTTAGCTTTCTATCAACAGCAGCAAGGAGATACCTGGGCCACAAAAAAAATCCAAAATAAGACAACAACCAAAACAACCCCTCCCCACGCATGCACAGAAAATCCCAAACACACCCACACCCAATTTCACAACTGATTTTTCCCCTTCTATTTACTGTGAAAGATGCTGCTTTTGCTGTAAGGCAGTAAGCAAATATTAACAATTCATGACACACAAATGGTCACAGAAATCCAGATGAACATCAGAAATCAAACAGCAGGCAAACAAGGATTAAACTGAAAATACCCTCCCATGGGCCTCATTTACTGTGTTGGAGATGTGCTGTAAGAAGCTGGAATAAAACCCAGTAGCCTTTTCCATGACCTCTTCTCTCCCTTTTCCTCCATGAATATTGAAATGGAAGAAAGCCTCAGGACTGTGCACCCCATTTGTGCCTTTGCCAACATCTCCAAGCTTTCCCCTGGAAGATTTGCTGATCCTTGGGGTGTGGTGGGCACTGAGGTCTGCACAGCCCCAATATCAGGGCCTGACCAAAGTCCCTGCATTTCAGAACTCACCGAGGAAGTTTTGCTCTAGGGGAAAGATGATGTTTGCCTATGGAAATAAAATGCTGTCCATAATAGCATTTCTAATTTAAAAAGTCACGTGGCCCAGTTATATTTTTTCCTCTGACATCAAGCCACCATCACCACCAAACAGAGACAGGACAGGTATAATTATTTCCCAGATTCTGATGTGTTTCTTACCCATACAATTTTCAAAAGTTTAAAAAGAAAAAAGTATCAAGACTCAGAAAAAAAAGAAGTCATTAAACTGCTGTAATATTTTACCAAGATTCTAACAAACTCATTTTCTTTTATTACTATGAGAAGTCTAATAAATAGATATCTTTTAAATTATTTGTTCACCTACTGTTCCCCTTGATGAAGCCCATAAAAGGCTCATCTTCACAAACACACTTATGGGAATCCCATTTCCCAAAGGAATTTTCCAAATTATGAAGCTAAGATCCCAAGATCCAAAAATCCTTTTATACAGTCAAGTTAATTAGATATTGTTGTTTAATGGAACACACTAAAATGTTAGTAAAACTGAAATGATAAATTGATTTCTTCTATCACTGCGATATCTGACATTTAACAATCCTGACTAAATATTGAAACACTAAGTAAAATACACATCCAAACAGACATTTTGGTATTCGCTTCCTTTTAAAAGTATTACTCTATCATCAAGATTTTAAATAAACATGCATGCAAAATACTTAGACATTGAATTCCAAAGTGCTTGACTTTTTAGTGTAATATAGCCCATTCTGGTTATGAACTCTGCCCTACAACTAAATATACAATGTTACATTTCCATTGACTTAGTGCACAAGAAATTTGATTTTGTTTAGTTAAAAGAATTCTATTCTCCTATTTAGAGTAAAAAAAAAGAAAAAATAGATTAGCTGGTATCTATTGTTACATTAAACCCAGAGAATTCAAAAAGAATCTATCATAGGCATCAGGGGCAAAGCAGAACTTCACAGGGTAAAAGGATCATATTAAAAATAATTGGGAAATTAACTATCTTCACAGATTCCATTCATTTCAATACGAAAAGTCAGTGGCCCATGAGGTTGACTGGTAAGCACAGCTTTGATAGCTGATCAATAGAAATAAGGATAAAACGTTGGGAAATTAGTCCTCCATAAACAAATGTTTAAACTGGCTTTATGGTGGATGTTATCAAATAAATCTAATGAGATCACAGAATGTGTCTAGGTTGGAAGAGACCTCATCATTTTCGAGTCCAACCTAAGCCCTAACACCTTAACTTAGATCATGGCACTGAGTGCCACATCCAGTCTTTTTTTAAACACATCCAGGGATGGTGACTCCACCACCTCCCCAGGCAGACTATTCCAGAACTTTATCACTCTTTCCATGAAAAACTTTTTCCTAATATCCAACCTATATTTCCCTTGACACAGCCTGAGACAGTTTCCCCTCGTTCTGTCAGTTGCTGCCTGGCGAAAGAGAACAACCCCCAGCTGTCTACAACCACCCTTCAGGAAGTTGTAGAGAGTGATAAGGTCACCTCTGAGTCTTCTTTTCTCCAGGCTAAACAACCCCAGCTCCCTCAGTCGTTCCTCATATGGCTTGTGTTCCAAGCCCTTCACCAGCCTTGTTGCTTTCCTCTGGATGCGCCCAAGCATTTCAACGTCCTTCCTAAACTGAGGGGCCCAGAACTGGAGACAATACTCAAGGTGTGGCCTGACCAGTGCCATGTACAGGGGAAGTATGACCTCCCTGCTCCTGCTGGCCACACCATTCCTGATACAGGCCAGTGTAGAAATTGCTTCCTCCTGCTGCTGAGGACTCCAGGACGGTGTAGATAAATGTAGACGAGAGATCTCTGAAGTTAGAAGATGAGGTTTATTATAAAGGATGTGAGGCCTTGCTCTGAGCTGTCAGGCTGCAGCTCGTGGCAAGGCCTAGGAAGGTGGGGGAAGGGAGAGGTATGGAGAGGAAATTCCAAGAGAGGAAAGTCCTCAGGAAAGGGTGCAAGCAAAGAGACCATCCAGCCCCCTTGGGACCCCTTATCAGGGGTCTTCAAGGTGGGCTGGACTAAGACTTGGGCCAATGGGGTTACAGATACCTGATACTTCAGGGGAGGGTTACAGGTGTGGAATGAACTGTACGTTGAGGGGTGAGACAGGACATTCCATTTGACCTCTGGGTCTGGCTGCAGATAACCTTCAGCTGGTCACATAACTGTTTTCCCAGACATCCAGTATCTAATACATCTCAAACATCATAACTTACTTTCAATTCTATCTCACCTACAGGTTTCACATTCTCAGAATATAGGCAATCATATTTATAGGGTTTTTTGGCTTCATCCTCCCTAACAGGCCAGGATGCCACTGGCCTTCTTGGCCACCTGGGCACACTGTTGGCTCATGTTCAGCCGGCTGCTGACCAGTACCCCCAGGTCCCTTTTTGCCTAGGCATTGTCCAGCCACACCGTCCCCAGCCTATAACGCTGCAGGGGGTTATTGCGGCCAAAGCGCAAGACTTGGCACTTGGACTTATTAAACTCCATCTAGTTAGACTCTGAAATATCAGGCCCACAGGTGAGAGTGCTTCAAAATAGAGATCTTGAGGGCACAGAAACAGACTGTCTCTGTGTGCCGAAAGATGAGTTGACAAGGTAAATATCCAGCCTGGATGGGCAAGGAGGTTTTGGAGGAATTTAGGAATAAAAGGAGGTTGTATAATTTTTGGAAGGATAGTCAGGTCTCTCAGGAAGTATTAAAGGGGGCTGCTAGAGCACGTAGGAAAAAAATTAGGGAGGCCAAAGCTCAGTTTGAATTTAAAATGGCAACTTCTGTAAAGGATAATAAAAAAATTTTCTACAAATATATTAATGGTAAAAGGAAAGGTAAGGCCAACCTTTGTTCTCTATTGGATGAGGGAGTGAACATAGTAACTGCAGATGAGGAGAAGGCAGAAGTGCTTAATGCCTTCTTTGCCTCAGTTTTCAGTGGGAAGACAACTTGTCTTCAAGACAACTGTTCTCTTGGGTTGGTTGGTGGTGTCAGGGAACAGAATGGTCCCCCCATTATCCAAGAGGAGGCAGTCAGAGAACTGCTGAGATGCTTGGGTACTCATAAATCTATGGGCCCAGATGGGATCCATTCCAGGGTGATGAGGGAGCTGGCAGATGAGCTTGCAAAGCCACTCTCCATCATTTACCAACAGTCTTGGCTAACTGGTGAGGTTCCAGATGACTGGAAGCTGGCCAATGTGACACCCATTCATAGAAAGGGTGGGAGGGAGGATCCTAGTAATTATAGACCAGTCAGCCTGACCTCAGTACCTGGCAAGATAATGGAACAGTTTATACTGAGTGTCATCACACAGAATTTACAGGATGGCCAGGGTCTCAGGTCCAGCCAGCACGGGTTTAGGAGGGGTAGGTCATGTTTGACCAACCGGATCTCCTTTTATGACCAGGTGACCCGCCTGGTAGATGCAGGAAGGGCTGTGGATGTTGTCTATTTGGATTTCAGCAAAGCCTTTGACACTGTCTCCCACAGCATGCTCCTGGATAAGCTGGCAGCCCATGGCTTGGACAGGAGCACTCTTTGCTGGGTTATGAACTGGCTGGATGGCTGGGCCCAGAGAGTGGTGGTGAACGGTGCTGCATCCAGCTGGCGGCCAGTCACCAGTGGTATCCCTCAGGGGTCTGTGCTGGGGCCAGTTCTGTTCAATATTTTTACTGATGGCATGGATGTGGGTATTGAATCTTTCATTAGTAAATTTGTGGATGACACTAAGCTGGGAGCGTGTGTCAATCTGTTGGAAGGTAGGATGGCTCTGCAGAGAGACCTGGAACGGTTGGATGGATGGGCAGAGTCTAACAAGATGGAGTTTAATAAGTCCAAGTGCCAAGTCCTGCACTTTGGCCGCAATAACCCTCTGAAGCGTTATAGGCTGGGGACGGTGTGGCTGGACAATGCCCAGGCAGAAAGGGACCTGGGGGTACTGGTCAGCAGCCAGCTGAACATGAGCCAGCAATGTGCCCTGGTGGCCAAGAAGGCCAATGGCATCCTGGCCTGTATCAGGAATGGTGTGGCCAGCAGGAGCAGGGAGGTCATACTTCCCCTGTACATGGCACTGGTCAGGCCACACCTTGAGTATTGTCTCCAGTTCTGGGCCCCTCAGTTTAGGAAGGACGTTGAAATGCTTGGGTGCATCCAGAGGAAAGCAACAAGGCTGGTGAAGGGCTTGGAATACAAGCCATATGAAGAACAACTGAGGGAGCTGGGGTTGTTTAGCCTGGAGAAAAGAAGACTCAGAGGTGACCTTATCACTTTCTACAACTTCCTGAAGGGTGGTTGTAGACAGCTGGGGGTTGTTCTCTTTCGCCAGGCAGCACCTGACAGAATGAGGGGAAACTGTCTCAGGCTGTGTCAAGGGAAATATAGGTTGGATATTAGGAAAAAGTTTTTCACGGAAAGAGTGATAAAGTTCTGGAATAGTCTACCTGGGGAGGTGGTGGAGTCACCATCCCTGGATGTGTTTAAAAAAAGACTGGATGTGGCACTCGATGCCATGATCTAGTTGAGGTGTTAGGGCATGGGTTGGATTTGATGATATTGAAGGTCTTATCCAACCTAGACATTCTGTGATTCTGTGATCTCCCATGCATTCCTTGTGCTGTGATTTCTCCAGCTATGTATTTTGTAATACTTCCAGCCTTTATATGTATATATATGTATGTATGTATGTATGTATGTATAAAACTGTGGTGGTGCAGAACTGTTTTATTAGATTTTTGTAAGAAGTTTATGTTATGGTTCGTTTCACTGTATCCCCAATTCTGTATCCCTTTTGTGTTGTCTGTATAATAAGGTGTTTTGTGTCAATCATCCCATACCTCACATGACATGTAACATCCCCTCTGCCCCAACCCCCTTCTCTGGGGCAGATTGTCTGTCACTCCCGGGGTCCCTCCCGGATTGTGAAATCTCCGTGAGAGAGCTTCAGGTGATAGGTAGCCTAGGAGAAATTCCTTTAGCTCTGGATTTTAGTGGTCTGAAGCTTGGGGGTGGGCACACCTTGTTACCCCCTGAATCCCCTGATTTGTTGTCTTTTTGTATCCTCCCTGGGACCCTCCCCCGCTTATAGGGGGTGGGAGGGAGGAGCAAACTCTCTCAGCCGCGGGGTTCTCAGCCTGGAAGCTCTCAGCCGCTCGCCTCGGAGCTTGGAGATCTCTGCTAATAAACATCATTTAACCTGCTAAGCTGAGAGCCAGCCTTTTCTCTTCTGCTGCTGTTGACTGTCACCTTTGGGTCCAGCTGCCAAGCTGAGAAGCCAAAACGAACTGGAAACTTTGTGTCTGTGTTGACCCGAGCTAGCTGGGGGTCAGCTCCCACCCGGAGCGGGGACGCAACCGGACGCATAAAACCAACAATGAAAACTAACAAACAAACAAAAAACCCCCAAAACCCACAAAACTACAGAAAAAACCCACCCTAAACCCAAACCATCCCTGTGTTAGTATTCCAACCTGTTTTCATTCCAGCAGGATGCAAAGGGAAGCCATCATTAATGCATGATTGTCCACTGAACTGGCATAGAACACCTTGCCCATGCTTGCAAAGAAAAATGCTTTGTTTAAGTCCATGGAGATGGCTCAAATCCATGGGTTTTGATTTGAAATTGTTATTCAGGATCTATATAATTTATTAATGCAGATTGTCTGATAGGTGATGACTTATGGAGAGAGGATAATGCAGTCATTTCCAGGGATGTGACTGTTCCATTAAAGCTTCTCAGCCAAATGATGAAAACTGAACCTTAAAATTGGGTAAATAGTGCTGGAGAGAAATGGTTGCACAACTTCTTTTGTCGTATTTGCTCAGGTCTTAGATAATTCTGAGAGCAATACTGTAGTTACACAACTAACAGAGAAGTCAGGTTTTCCTTAAAACACTCCATTGAATTCTTTCTTTTGTCACTGTCTTGCATTTAGTACATGACTTGAGAGGAAATGTCCTGCATGTTTGCTCAAATGTAAATTATTATCAGTGCATGTGCAAAATTGCTCAACCGATTTGAAATAACAGGATCTCCACAATCCAAGCAGTTGATATTCCAGTGATCATTATTTTCTACCCAGTTGCCTACTGTGAATTTAAAAATCTTCATTGGTGACATATCTTTCTATAGAAATGCAGAGAAATAGAGTAAGTATCTTTTATTTTCCTTTTTCTTTCCTAATTTATCTAGAAATTAGGGTCAAGAGTTCCTTTGTGATGGTTGTAATGGAGACTAATATATGGCTTCCTCTGATAGGAATGTGCTTACTCCCCTCTATTTTCTTTCCAAGCTGACATGAAAAAAACCTCAAACAACTACAAACCAAACCAACCAAAAAAAAAAAAACAAAACCCAAAACCAAACCAAACAACCAAACAAAAAAACCACCCCAAACAAAACCCCCAAACAAACCAAAAAACCCCACTTTTTTTCTTTTGTGCATAGAAAGGGTAGAATCTGCCCTGATCGTTACAACAGAAAATTCATTAAGACTCATGAGCCTTTCCACTCAACCTTCTCTTCGTAAAACAGAATAAGCAACCACAGGTGTTGGGGAGGATGAAGCTAGAAAGCCCTATAAATATGACTGCTTAGATTTTGAGAATGTGAAACCTATAAGTGAGATAGAATTGAAAGCAAGTTTCGATGTCTGAGATGTCCTAGCTACTGGACGTCTGGGAAAACAATTATGTGGCCAGCTGAAGGTTACCTGCAGATAGATCCAAAGGTCAAATGGGATGTTCTGTCTCACCCCAATGTATGGTTCATCCCACACCTGTAACCCTCCACTGAAGTATCAGGTATCTGTAACCCCATTGGCCCAAGTCTTGTTCCAGCCCACCTTGAAGCCCCCTGATAAGGGGGCTGAGAGATCGGCTTTTTGCCTGGCACCCTGCCCCTAGGATCTTCCTCTTGGAATTTCCTCTCCCTACATCTCCCTTCCCCCACTCCCTAAGCCTTGCCACGAGTTGCGCCTGGCAACTCTAAGCAAGGCCTCACATCCTTTATAATAAACCTCATCTTCTAAAACCTAACTTCAGAGATCTCGTGTCCACATTTCATCCAAACCGGTCCAGCGAAGCAATATCTACAGTTTGGTACTCAAAGTGGAAAATGCCGACCCAGCCTTTCAACCTGTGAGAGACTTCTCCATGGACGGTAACTAACCAGTGGTAGACTAATCGGTGTCATGACCACGGAATATTGTTGCTGGGCAGCGTGAAGCTGGAGCTCTTTAAATTTGCCGAGGGCAATCCTCTAGCACGAGGATTCATTACCAAGTAGCGAATACTTGGAGCTCTCAGGAAGAATTTGCCTGGCATCCCTCGAGCACAGATGGCCGTTGCTGCGCAGCGGCTACTGGAGCTCTCTGAGGACCGTTTGCTGTGGCGACTCGCCACGTGCGCCGAGCACAGGCGAGCACTGCTCTGCACTGCCCGCACTGAAGCTCTGAGTGGAGGCTGGAGTCCCGAGCACGGAAAAGCGGTTCCTGAGCAACGCCTGAAGCCGGAGCTCTTAGGGGGACCCCGCGCAGTGTCCTGAGCACCGACTGGAGTGTTTGGCCAACCCCCATGTCAGATCTCGAGTGAGGACCCTGCTTCTGCGACATCGAGGTGAGCTACACTGGTGTAAAAATGGGACAATCCCACTCTGCCCTTGATAGAGATCTCTATTAGCAACTTAAGCATCTTTTATGCTGCAGTAACAGCACTTTACCTAAGCAAGAGCTAAAAGACCTTTTAGAATGGACTCTAGTTAATTTTCCCAATGCTGACCGTTCAGCTGTCTTTACCAGAGACTTTTGGGACTCAGTTGGAAATAGACTCTAATAATATTTGACGCAGGGATTTCGCTGTCGCTGAGCCTATCCCAGCGTGTAAGGCTCTAGTTGAGCTCTTTGCTGCACAAAAGCCTGCTGCAGCCGAGCCCGCCCCCCGCCTCCCCCCCGTGCCACGTGGATTCAGCATCCGCAGCCCCACCCCCTGCCTTCGTGATCGCGGCACCCGTTCCCCTGGCCTCAGCCCCCCCCACCCGGCCCCACAGCCCCACCCACCGCTACCTCCATCCCCGTGCCCTCAATCCCATTCACCCCTGCTATCCCGGTTACTGGGGATCCCTTCCCTCGCTCCAGCGTCATCATGCCAGGCCCCGCCCTTGCTTCCGCCCCTGCGAGCCCACCCACCGACGTCATCGCAGCGGCTCTTCTAGCTGCTGGCATCGCAGAAGCCCTGCCCCCCCCCCCCCCCCTTCCCCCTCAACTCCGGCTGTGTCCCCCCTCCCCACCACGGGTCCCGCCGCTCTGCCAGCCACGTCTTTCACGGCCACAGTTGCCGCCGTTGCTGGCCTCCTGCACAGTCAGGCGGCCGCACTTTTGCAAGCAGTGCAGGCTCCCCTCACTGCCGCCGACGCGGCGCTGGCGGTGCCACCGCTCTCGTCTGTGTCCGCCGCTGCCTCGCCACCGCTGCCTCTCGTGGAGTCCCAGTCTCCGGTGCCGACGGCGGTGCCAGCGCCCGCACCATCGGTTCCCCTTGTGCATACTAACGCAGAGATGCCCGTCACTTCCCCTCGTGTTCAGGCGCATGCGGAGGGCCCCAGCCCCGCGGCGCGGCGAGTGCCCCGGCTTGTTCCTGTCCCTGCCGACGCACCATCGTTTGTGCCGCGGGACGGAGCGGTCCAGCCCATGAAGCCGCCACGCGCCTTCTGCGCCGTGGAGCCTTCACCGGTATCACTGCCCCTTTCCAGCATCCCCAGTGCAGCGGTGTCGTGCCTCCCCGCCTGCCCAGACCACCCTGAGACAGGGAAAATAAAGCAAGGGTGCCTGGCAAGAGCACACGATATTAACAGAGAACTCTTCTTTAAAAGCACCAGTCTGTCACATATTAGTTTCAAGTCCCCCAGCAGATCAATCTTCTCTCTGGCCCCAGTGGACCTCTAAATTCCTCCTTTAGGGCTCGGGTCACTGTTATGCCCACCTGGTACTGATTATCTACGCATTCTTTGGGCCCCAAAACGGAAACATGATATAGGAGATGGCCAAAGGAACAACAGAGCATGCGCAAGGAGACAAGTTGAAAAGTTCAACTCAGAGGATGACTATGTGCTTCACCCCAAAGACCCCCGACGACCACCGGAGTGATCAATAAGGAGCAGTGCGCAGCCTCAAGTAGGCGTGGAACTAATTTTAATATGAAGCGGGGACAGGCGGGGTTAGGAAATAAATATGTATTAGGCGTATCGTATAACCCTAGTTTGTAGAGATAAAAAGGGAGAAACAAAGCTCCCAGGTGTGCATGTCTTTGAGGAGTTATCCCCATGCACCTCAGCGCTGAATAAATTCATACCTACTCTCATAACCACTCTGTGAGTTATAGAGTCTTCTCTCCACACATCAACCCGGCCCCTGCCCCAGCCCAGCCTGCGAGCTACCAGCGGCTGAGTGCCGCGGCACAGATGGCGGCTGGCCATGCACGACCCATCCCCGCTCCGCGGCATGCCCCAGCCAGCCCTCCCGTTCCTGCCGCTGCTGCGGCTGCACCGAGGGCCGCTGCCACTACCAGGCTCGCGGCGCTGTCCCAGCCCCACTCGTCCCTGTCGCACAGTGACTCCCCGGAGCTCCCTGCCACGGCCCCGGCGTCTTCTGTGCCCGCGGACATCCTGGCGTTCCCTCCTACAGCCACAGCCGCGGTTCCTGTGCCTCCGCCGTCTCCTGTGCACCCCATGCGGCCCGCCGCCATGATGCCTTACTACGCGGACTTCGTGACGCAACCCCCACATGCGCAGTTCGTGCAACCTCCGGATCAGCCGTGTCACTCCGCGCAGACCTGTCCAGCCTCATCACCGCCTTTGATACAGCCTCCCAGTTCCCACACGCTCCATGCCGAGGTCTACGCCCAGCCGGATCCTGTTACAGTCCCATCACAAATAGTCCCCACTGCAGCACGTCCCGCACAGCCCCCAACACTACAGCCACCAGCAGTTTCTGCGCAACCGCAGCCTCCAGCTGCCCTTCATCCGCCGCCGAGTCTACACTCAGCACAACAACACCATGATTCTACAGCGACTTATATATATCCTTCTGCATCTCTTCCTCCACCGGACCTATATGCTATAGCCACAGCTTCAAGCCTGAGAAATCCTTCTGCAACTCCAGGCTCTTCTCCTATGTCTCCACTGACAGGCTCTGTGCCTCCTCCCCCCGCTTCCCTGCCCACGCCTCTGCCGTCGCATCCTGCACCCTACCCAAGGAGGACGGGACCACAGCTTGGCACACAAACCATGCAACAAGAAGGGGGAGGATGGAATGTGGCAGCCACTTTGATAAATACAGGACAGACAGAGAACTGTTTTGCCCTTGTGTGTCCGGTTGTGTCCCCGCTCCGGGTGGGAGCTGACCCCCAGCTAGCTCGGGTCAACACAGACACAAAGTTTCCAGTTTGTTTTGGCTTCTCAGCTTAGCAGCTGGACCCAAAGGTGACAGTCAACAGCAGCAGAAGAGAAAAGGCTGGCTCTCAGCTTAGCAGGTTAAAGGATGTTTATTAGCAGAGATCTCCAAGCTCCGAGGCGAGCGGCTGAGAGCTTCCAGGCTGAGAACCCAGCGGCTGAGAGCTTCCAGGCTGAGAACCCAGTGGCTGAGAGAGCTTCTTCCTCCCTCCTATCCCCTATAAGCGGGGGAGGGTCCCAGGGAGGATACAACGAGACAACATATCAGGGGTTTCAGGGGGTAACAAGGTGTGCCCACCCCCAAGCTTCAGACCACTAAAATCCAGAGCCAAAGGAATTTCCCCCAGGCTACCTATCACTTGAAGCCCTCTGCCGGAGATTTCACAATCCGGGAGGGACCCCGGGAGTGATTGAGAAGCTGCCCCAGAGAGGGGGGTTGGGGCAGAGGGGATGTTACATGTCATGTGAGGTATGGGATGATTGACACAAAACACCTTATTATACAGACAACACAAAAGGGATACAGAATTGGGGATACAGTGAAACGAACCATAACATAAACTTCTTACAAAAATCTAATAAAACAGTTCTGCACCACCACACCCTTGCAACTGCCAACCCTCTTAAACCTGAAGATCTACCACCATCAAGCCCAAATTTGGAAGATTCCCAGAAATATTTTGATGATCTTCAACTGACAGACTGGCATGAAGTCAGACATGAAATTTGTCAGACTCAGGTCTGGGTGCTTGCTTCTTGGCTTGTACTTGCGGAAGTACTGGCTAATGTGAGTGTGTCAGCGGGCTTCGATGCATGGTAGGGCTTCACATTCTTCGCTGGGACCTGTAGTGGTGCAAGAGTTGTTTTATTGAGTTACTGAGTTATTTTTGTAAGATTTATAAGTTATTTTTGTAATGGTTCAGTCCACTGTACCCCCCTGTGTTCTGTAATAGTTTCCCCCCTTATGAGTTAGTTATATAACCAGATGTTTTCTGTCAATCATTCCTTCCCTGCACCTGTCCCTGTCAATCCCCCCCTCTCTCCTCTTGGTCGCCCTGTCTGTCACTTCGAGACTTTTCCCTGGATTCTGGAAAGATCCAGGAGAGGCGTCGAGTGATAGGCTGGTGCCTGGAGAATCACTTCCTCCCCTCTTGGGATTTGTTAATTGTTCAAAGGTTGACACCCCCTGTTACACCCCTGTGTTCCCTGGTTGGCTGACCCGTTGTCACCACCCCTGGATCCTCCCCTGTTTATAAGTGGCCGCAAGGCTTTGATCTATGCTCTCTCTGGGCAGCAGTGGTCTGAGGTAGAGCTCCTTGCCGGACTCCCCTTAATAAACTACCTTCTACCCTGCCTAAAGAGAGTCAACCCTTTTTCCATCGCCGCAGTCGTAACGCCATCAGGTCCACTCGCCTTTGTGGGGAACCAAAAACCCACCGGAAGGAGGTTACTCGCCCTGCCTGTAACCCCGACCGATCCACGCTGCCGCAGTGCAAAGACTGAGCTAGCCTGTGGTCAACGCCTGCTAGGCGTGAAGGACACTGCAACAGGGACCCACTTGAGTCCTCCTGTGTAGGCACATACAAACCTCTTCCCCCATGTTATAGGATTATATGGTCCTTCTAACTGTCCTGATTCTAAATTTTTAATTAAAACTGGGGGGTGCTCTTTCAGTTTTACCTTTTTGTTGTTCAAGAAATGTCTGTAAATGGGGGGATCAGGCTCTTTTGCACAGCTGTTCAGAAAATTATAAACATACAGGGCTTTATTCAACCTCCTTTGAGGTGTAGCTTGGGCTTTCCACCTTTTCTCTTGACTTAAAATGCATTTTAGAGTTTGATGTGTTCTTTCTAGGGTACTTTTTAACAGTTGTTTAAAATATGGAGAGCAAATACCACTGTCCTTTATTGCTTTTCGCAATTCTTTCACGTCCTGAGATGGGATAGCTGTCCATGTTCTGGGACCACCGGCTTGCTGGCTGAATATCACAGGCATGGCTAGAGGATTTAGATTTTCTTCTTTGCAAATTTCATCAGAATTTAAAACATCAGTGCACAAACCTCCAAGTACTAGAAGGAATTAATATTGTGTACCAGGAACATTTCCATAATTACACTGAAAGCAGCCAGTAATTAGAGACACTCTATTAATAATGTTACCAAAACACACTTAAAGACTTCTAAAGAAATTTCAGACAGGTTTAAAATTTCCAAATCCCTAAAGAGATAAGGAAGCAGCTAAATCTGCATTTGATAAAAGTCCAAAATAATCTCACTCCTGCATAGTCAATCTTTAAATTCATTAAGAAATCCCTCGTTCTAATTAAAGTTACAAAACATAAAAAATAATCGAAATAACTCATCTGGTAACAAAGGTCTCTTCCTTGTTTGCACATAAGGCACAAACTTCAATGCATTTTTGGGACATAATTGCAGAATTCTTCCCTCTGCATTTTTTTACTGTTGTACATGTCATAGGAGCCTTTTATACCAACAGAATGTAACATATCTTTACCCCAAAATTTGCATTATATCAATGCTTTGTTCTATGGACCCAGACTCTTGGAGATTCTCTGAAAAAAACCCTGATTTTTACTTGATGCTTTTAGCGGTTCTGTTGGTATGTTGTCCATTGCTTCAGGGTTTGTTTTCCCTTCCCTGCCCCCCCTTTTTCCCTCTTTTTTTCTGCTGTTTTTAGCTTTGATCTATTTGGGAAAAGTTTCTGGTTCAACCAGATCTTCTCCATAGAACTCTGATAGCCATAGAACATGCAAAAGAGCTCTTCACAGCATTCCTTCCAGCAATAAATGCAGATGCTTCACTCTCTTGATTTAATAAATTGGAGTTTTGGCTTGGATGAGTGTTGGTAGAAGCTTGCCCATGTCAAAAGAGGTTTTCTTTTTACCTGGAACTCGCAGGGCTTTTCACTACAGGCTCTGTTAGGGGGGCAGTGCCTTGGAGGATGAAAGCTTTGTCTCCTCTAACCCCAATAAATGCCCTCACTTGACATCACTGCTGCTTTGCACTATGGAAGTTTAGAAAAATTTAGTCCCAGCAGGACCAGAAAAAAAACTTTTTTGCTAATATGGCTTTTCCCATCTTTCTCTCTGCATCCTTTTTCTCTTTTATCCAAGTCCTTTATCTTTTTGGTAATTTCAGCAGGTCAAGCTGAGGATTGTTGGTCTCAGACTTTGATCAATACATTTCCCTACCAAATATAAGCCAGTTTTCCTTCTGTTTTCAAATCAATACCCTACTGTGTTGTAATGCATTAATTGGGTTTATATTTCATCGGATTTGTAATGTTTTTTCTATGTATCTGTCCTATGATCTGCCCATCCCCCACACTGAAATGTAACCCAGCCCTGTTCTCTCCCAGTTCTCCCTTATTGGGTGGTGCCTCTGGGCCCTGCATCTGGGCCCTGCCCCCTGGGGGAAAAAGCCCCGACGGGGGAGGGGCACGCTCTCTCTGGCACCAGCGAGTCATCGGGACAGTCCAGCAAAGCAGGGCAGGACTTGAGAATAAAAGCTGTAAAATCCCACCCGGAGCCAAAGAGCAGACTCTTTTACTTTTGCCATCGGCGGTCGTCTAGTCTCATGGTGAGCAACAACAACTGGTTCCTTACATGCGGCTCAAAGCCACAAAAGGTTCCCAAAAAGCTGGAAGAACCACTCAGGGAGCACGTGGCCGAGGAATCCCACGCAGAGACAGACCCGTCAGGCTTAGCGTTCGCTGTGGAGTCTCCGAAACACAGGACTCTACAGGCCAGGGCTGCAGTTTTCTCCTTTGGACTCAAAAAACCCATCCGAGTGCTGCAAAGAAGCTCCCAACCGGCAAGCTGATCTCAGAGAAAGTGACCATGTGTTCGTGGAAAACTAACCCTGGGAACCGAGACTGGAAGCTCTTTTTGCACCAAAAAGGGTCAGTCTCAGGCAAAAGGAGTGATTGGGAAAGAAAGGAAAGGAACGCTGGACTTTCGGTGAGTACCACCTTCAGTTTTTTAAGGGAAAATCTTTTTAAGGGGCATTAAAACCTCACAGAAAAGAGTTTCTCCTTTTGCGGAAGGTTTTTGCTTTCAGAGTAAAAAACCTTCAAAGTGCTTTCTTTCGGCAGCCTAGGGGAGGGTGGAAAAGGAAACTGTTTTCCCTTTTGTTTTTTTTTTTTTTCTCTCTCCAGCGAGTTTTTTTCCTTTCAGTTTCTCAGTCACAGATAAAAAGGGACATAGAAACTTAAAATCTGAGCCAAAAATGGGTGCTAGCCTGTCTATGTCTCAACAAAGAGCCTATTATAAAATTTTAAGTATCTTAGAGGATGGGAAAACCCATTTTTCCAAGAAGCAATTAAAAAATTTCCTTTGGTGGTTATTTGCTCAATTTCCAGATGTATCATCTGAGCAAATAAGCTCCCCAGATTTTTGGGAAACTGTTGTAAAAGAATTGTCTCAATCAAGCTCCCCTAATGATAAAGAAAAAGCAAATTTTGCTCTTTGGAGCTTGCAGGTTCTATTTGCAATGCAAAAACAAAATGAAAATAAAAAAAAGACGGTTCCTTGTAGACTTTCCTCAGTTTCCTCAGTTTCTTCCTATCCTGACCCCAAAATCCCTTCCCCAAAATCAGATATTCCTCGAGAAACCCCTAAACTTTCCTCAAAACTCCCTTCTTCCCCAGTTTGTAAACCCCGGGTTAGGTTTACTTTTGCAGGCAGTTCGAGTGCACAAAAACCCCATCTTAGTGAATCCCAAGCTAGTCTTAGTTCGGAAGGGGAGTCACAAGATGGAGGGGACTCCTTTGTTCCCCAAAATGGCCGAAGCCATGTGCTCTCGAGTCACAAGGAGCCTCTCTCTTTGTTTGTCCCTCTTTCCCGCAATCCCTTTCGCAATCCCTTCCTCTCCCCAGACCCCCTCTTCCCTTTGGTGCCGCCCCCGGCACTGCCCTCTCCTCTGACTCTGCCCCCTATCCTCAAACCTCCACCCTCCAACTCCGCCCCTTGTGACTCAAGCCTCCAGCCCCTCCCTGCCCCTGGTTCCCAGGGTTTCCCCACCCACAGTCCCAGTTCCCATGCCCCGGGGAAAAGGCGGGGGGGGGGGGTGGAGCCGGGTACCCAGAAGCAGGAAATTATCCCAGCTTTTCTGCCACCCCTGTCACATACCGACAGTCAAAAAGAGGGGGTGCTGTCCACAGTAATTGGGACCCCTTCCCCCAACAAGCGCTTCGGGATTTGTGCAAAGCTCAGGCCCAATTTGGACGCGAAAGTGAATACTTTCGCAGCCTTTTAAAAGCAAATTTAGCAGGGAATCCTACTGTTCCCTTTGACCTCTGGCAGCTTTTTTCTGCCCTCCTTTCGTCCACACAGTTTAGGCTTTGGGACTCCACATGGAAAAAAAGATTAAGAGATTTACTCCCGGTGCTTTGGCAAAATCCTGAAACGGCTGTTGATAATAATAATGTGCCAATTCGGTTAGAACATCTATGTGGTGATGGTGAATGGGTCACAGCACTCAAGCAAGCTCAAGAAATTCCTTTAGCTGTTTTAGAACGCATTAAAGAGACTGCTTTAAAAGCGTTCTTTTCAATCCAACCTGATGGGTCCTTCCAACCTTACAGTAAAATAAAGCATCTTCCATCAGAACCTTTTGTAACGTTTGTGGAATGATTAACCTGAGCTATCGAGTTACAGGTTAAGAATGAAGGAGCCCAAGAACAGGTCCTGGAGGAGATGGCACTGACCAATGCAAATGAACAGTGCGAGGCAGCCATCCTCAGCCTGCCCTTGGAACCAGTGCCAACCTTAGATGACATGCTCCACGTATGTACCCAGAAGGTTCCTTTCATGACAGCACACCTTAATCACAGTTCCAGAGATGCATTCAGACCACCGCAAAGAGCTGCCGCAGCAGATGCCATGCCACCTGTGCCTGTGCCACAGCCACCACCCAAGAGAAGAACAACGTGTCTCCTGTGCAATCAGGCTAGACATTGTGCATCTCAATGCCCTTTAAAGAAGCAATTTCTGGACTTTTGGGACAATGGGGGTGGGAGGTCTCAAGAGTTCAAAGGGAATTTTTCAAAAAATTAAAATGTCAGTGCTTACTTGCCCAGCATGCCAACATAAATAGGGCAAATCCGAGGAGGGGGGAGGAAAAACTAAAAAATGTAAATGTTAAATTACATAATCCTGTTATCACCAGTTCTACCTTTCAGCAGAAGTCACCAGATATGACCCTTTCAGATTATGACGTAAGCAGACCCTGTCTAACCACACAATGTCTCCAAAAGCCTTTTTGGTTGCAACTGACAGAATCCTTGCACCTAAGTGACACAGACTGGCATTTAGGTTCATTGGATCTACAAGTGCTAGGCTCCTGGCAACATGTTGACAGTAAGTATGTCATCCTTGGGAACACCAAATACACACCGAGAGAGATCGAGATCCTTCTGGGTCTCATCTCATCTAACCCTAAACAACTAGTTCTCTGGCTGCACTGTGTCTGCCCACCCTTGTTTCTGCCTAAGGGGCAGATAATAGCTCAGGCAATTCCAGCACCTGACCCGTTCCCTGAAAAAACAGCACAAGGAACAAACACCTTGAGGTTTGCCCCACACGAGTTATTGGGAGGGACAAACTCATAATAGGGTGTGAGGTCCGTCACGGTGGGGAAGTAATAAACCTCAAAGGGGTTTTGGACACAGGCACAGATATAACGATTATACCAGAAAGGATGTGGCCCTCACATTGGAAACTGCAAAATGTGGCAGGGCACGTAGAAGGTGTAGGGGGGATGAAATGGGCAAAACAATCAAAAAGTGTTGTGCAAATTAAGGGGCCAAATGGACAATTAGCTACACTGTGTCCATTTGTTTTAGATTATTCAGAGCTCTTGTGGGGGAGACACCTGATGGCCCAGTGGGGGATCACGATTGGCATTCCAGATGCCCCCCTGGTTTTTTGGGCTGCGGCCACTGAAGAGCGCCCTACCCAGAAACTCAATTGGAAAACTGATTCACCAGTCTGGGTAGAGCAGTGGCCACTCAGTAAAGAAAAATTGAAGGCGCTTCAGGAGCTGGTGGATGAACAGCTAGCTAAAGGCCACATTGTGGAAACCATGTCTCCATGGAATTCCCCAGTCTTTGTTATAAAAAAGGCAAACAAAGGCAAGTGGGGGTTCCTCCACGATCTCCGTCAAATTAATAATGTCATTGAGGACATGGGTTCTCTCCAACAAGGGATGCCATCCCCAGCGATGGTCCCTCAAAATTGGAATTTGGCAATTATTGATATCAAAGATTGTTTTTTCCAGATCCCTCTGCACCCTGACGATGCCCCATGTTTCGCCTTCTCGGTCCCTACCCTCAACTGAGAAGCCCCGAGGAAAAGATACCACTGGAAATTTCTTCCCCAAGGGATGAAAAACTCACCATCTATTTGTCAGTGGTACCTCTCTTCCCTGCTGTCGCCAGTACGCGCAGCTGTAGGAGAAGCCATCATCCTGCACTACATGGATAACGTGCTTGTGTGTGCCCCCAATGATGACATAACATCAAGACCTTAGCAGATGTCCAGCAGTTGTGTGGGTCCTTAAATTGGGTAAGACCTTGTCTAGGTCTGACCACTGAAGACCTAGACCCCCTCTTTCATATGTTAAAAGGGGGAGAGGAGCTAAGTTCTCCTAGGACCCTCACCCAAGAGGAAAGAGCAGCCCTAGGCAAGGTACAGGACTGTATGGCCACCAGATAAGCCAACAGGTGCAAATCAGACTTGCCATTTAAATTCATAATTTTAGGTAAACTGCCACACCTACACGGGATGATCTTTCAGTGGGAAAAAGTAAAAAAAATCAAAAAAGGACAAAGACTGTAGGGATCCCCTCTTAATCATAGAGTGGGTTTTCCTCAGTCACCACTGGTCCTAAAGAATGACCAGGCCACAGGAATTAGTAGCAGAATTGATCCGGAAAGCCAGGACCCAGGTCAGGGAGTTGGCAGGATGTGATTTTGAATGTATTCACATCCCAATTGAGATAAACTCGGACCAAATCACAAAAGCAATGTTGGAGCACCTGATTCATGAAAATGAAGCTGTGCAGTTTGCTCTGGATAGCTACACAGGTCAAATTTCAATTCATCAGCCTGCTCACAAATTATTTAGCAAACAAATTCAGTTCAAATTGTCATTAAAAAGTGTTCAGAGCAGGATCCCCTTAAAGGCTCTAATCATTTTTACAGATGCATCTGGAGCATCTCATAAATCAGTAATAACATGGAAAAATCCTCAAACTCAGCACTGGGAAAAAAATATTGTCGAGGTGGAAGGGTCACCTCAGGTAGCTGAGTTGGCTGCAGTTGTTAGAGCTTTTGAAAGGTTTCCTGAACCGCTCAATTTGATCACAGATTCGGCCTATGTAGCAGATGTAGTATCCAGAGCTGAACAAGCTGTACCGAGTGAGGTCTCCAATGCTGCACTTTTCAACTTGCTCTCAAAACTAGTAAATCTGATCTCCCACCGAGAGCAACAATTTTATGTGATGCACATCAGATCACACACCTATTTACCAGGATTCATAGCCGAGGGCAACAAAAGGGCTGATGCTCTTGCTGTGCCTGTGGAGATGGCCCCACTCCCAAACAAACATCTTTGGACAAGCCAAAATCAGCCATCAGCTTTTTCACCAGAATGCACCAGGGCTAGTCCGCCAGTTCCACCTAACTCGGGAACAGGCTCAGGCAATTCTGTCAATGTGTCCCTCGTGCCAGCAACACACACTCCCAGCCCTGAGTGCAGGAGCAAACCCCAGGGGATTGAACAGCTGTGAGGTATGGCAGACAGATGTGACCCACATCATGTCCTTTGGTAGGCAAAGGTATGTCCATGTATCTGTCGACACCTTTTCTGGAGCTGTCTATGCCTCTGCCCACACAGGGGGAAGTCTAGTAATGCCATGAAACACCTAATACAGGCTTTCTCCTTCCTGGGTGTTGGGGGTTAAGTTTTCCTGTGGATTTTTTCCCCCCATAAGTTGCTAGGAGACTAAATACTGATGCTTAGATGGTGCTTGCCCCGTACAAAAGAAGTGGATCACTTAGTTTAGCGGGGGAGGGAAAGGCTCCCGGGAGCTGAGGGTGGTGGTTTCGCTGCTCTCGGTTTTCCAGGGAGGGCGGTGGAGCGACGGCTAGCTGCGTGAAGTCCACAGTTGGTGGTGGAGTCCAGTCCTGGGAATTCTGTCGTCTGCTGGAGCGCCCGGGAGTTCAGAGCTCTTTGCCTGCCCTGCTGGATCTGGTTCAGCTCGGGTCCAGCCACCGCGGCTTCTTCAGCACTGCTCACTTCGCCTGCCGGGACACACCCCTGCCTGCCGGGACAACCCACTGTTTCCAGCCATCAGCCCCGAGTTTCCACCATTTTGGCTTGGTGCTCTTGGGGTCCCAAGAGATCAGACTGCCCAGGGCTTGTGAGACAAAGCCCCTTGGGGTTCTTGGTTCTGTTTATTATTATTATAATTGCTGTTGTTTGTCTGTCCTGTTATATTTACTAGTAAAGGACTGTTATTCCTTTCCTCATAGCTCTGACTGAAAAGTTTTTTTTTTTTTAGCCTTCCAAATCATAATATCACGGAGGGAAGGGATTGAAATTCCCCATTGCTAGAGAGGCCCCGCCTCTCCTTAGCAGATACCTGTCTTTTCAAACCAAGACACTGGGCATCCCCAAAGCAATAAAAACTGATAATGGACCCATGTACACATCCAAGGAGTTCAGAAGCTTCCTGCAGCAATGGGGAGTAAAGCACAAAACAGGCATCCCCTACTCCCCGACAGGTCAGGCCATCGTGGAAAGAACCCACCAAAATCTCAAGAGAGTCCTCAACCAACAACATCAGTCTCTAAAACTAGAAACACCCCAAATCCAGTTGTCCAAAGCCTTGTTCACTCTGAACTTTTTAAATTGCATGTTTGAAAATCTTAACACACCAATTGTGCGCCATTTCAGAGAGAACTGCCAACTGCAGCTGAAAGCAAAGCCACCGGTAATGGTAAAGTATCCAGCAACCAGGGAAACAGAGGGTCCTCATGATCTGATCACCTGGGGTCATGGGTACGCCTATGTGTCCACTCCTTCAGGTCCCAAGTGGGTGCCAGCCAAGTGGGTGCAACCTTTCATCCCTAAAAGTGCAAAGCCACCTGCAGAGGCCCCACAAGTGGCCAGTGCTGCCTGGAGGAGGAGAAAGCGCCGAACCTTCTCCTTCTAATTACCATTATCCCTTAACAGTGTTTTTCTAGACAGTTTGTTTGCACTAAAGGTCATTTTTCTTCTTCAACTTTAAAGGTACTCAAGGTCCGAACTCTGAACATCTCCCACGGACTGAGCCTTCCTCCTTCTCTGTTTAATAAGAAAGAGGGAGATGTTACAGTGTGGTGGTGCAGAACTGTTTTATTAGATTTTTGTAAGAAGTTTATGTTATGGTTCGTTTCACTGTATCCCCAATTCTGTATCCCTTTTGTGTTGTCTGTATAATAAGGTGTTTTGTGTCAATCATCCCATACCTCACATGATATGTAACATCCCTTCTGCCCCAACCCCCCTCTCTGAGGCAGCTTGCCTATCACTCCCGGGGTCCCTCCCGGATTGTGAAATCTCCGGCAGAGGGCTTCAGGTGATAGGTAGCCTGGGGGAAATTCCTTTGGCTCTGGATTTTAGTGGTCTGAAGCTTGGGGGTGGGCACATCTTGTTACCCCCTGAAATCCCTGATTTGTTGTCTTGTTGTATCCTCCCTGGGACCCTTCCCCGCTTATAAGGGGTAGGAGGGAGGAAGAGGCTCTCTCAGCCGCTGGGTTCTCAGCCTGGAAGCTCTCAGCCGCTGGGTTCTCAGCCTGGAAGCTCTCAGCCACTGGGTTCTCAGCCTGGAAGCTCTCAGCCGCTGGGTTCTCAGCCTGGAAGCTCTCAGCCGCTCACCTTGGAGCTTGAAGATCTCTGCTAATAAACATCTTTTAACCTGCTAAGCTGAGAGCCAGCCTTTTCTCTTCTGCTGCTGTTGACTGTCACCTTTGGGTCCAGCTGCTAAGCCGAGAAGCCAAAACGAACTGGAAACTTTGTGTCTGTGTTGATCCGAGCTAGCTGGGGGTCAGCTCCCACCCGGAGCGGGGACACAACCGGACACATTACAGTGTATTAATTTGGTTAATATTGTGTTTGATTTGATTTGTAATGTTTCCCCGGTTTCCCTTAGAAACGATATCATGTGGTTTGTCCGTGCTCGGCCGCGCCCATCCCCCACACTGGAATGTAACCCAACTCTGTTCTACTCCCACTTTATCCCTGATTGGGCAGTGGCTTGTCCCTGCCTCTGGGCCCTGCCCCCTGGGGAAAAAGCCCAGGCACGGGCGGGGCCTGGGGGACTCTGGCTCCGGCGTGGACAGGAAAGGAGCTAAAACTAGCTCCTGGGCAAATAAAGCAATATTTCCCCCCCACACACAAAGAGCAGGCTCTTTCCTTTTGCCATCGGCAGTCGTCTGGTCTCATAAAGAAACTCCACACACAACCTTTCCCAATTTGTCCCACCTTAGGCTTTGGGGTATTTTTAGGGTTAGTTCGGAGGCAAAGACTACACTGACGAGTTACTTGTATCACTGTGCCCTGCAATTTCCTGGCCATGATTCTTTCTTTCAAATGGTTATACAGGGCATCTATTCCCCAGTGTGTTTTCTCATGTTCCCTCTGTACTAATGACCACAACAAATAGGAGGGTACTACAAGTTTCTCTTCTTCTGGTACAGCCCATCCCTCCTGGTTATAACTTGCCTTTCCTACCTTGATGAGTTTCTTATCTTTCTTATTGTACATTGGCTTACCTTTAATAGAAACTTTTCCATCTGGAATCAATGCTGCCTCAACAGCCTTATCAGGTACCTCACCATTTGCTGCTTCTTTTGCCTCTCTGTCCGCCAGCATATTCCCTTCTTCCAATTCAGAGCTCACTTTTTGGTGTGCCTTGATGTGCATTATGGCTACTCTCTCAGGTAGCTGTACGGCATCTAATAGCCTCAGTATCTCTTGTGCATGTTTAATACTCTTGCCTTGTGAATTCAGCAGTCCTCTTTCCTTCCAGATGGCTCCTAGAGCATGAACCACTCCGAATGCATACCTTGAGTCCATGTAGATGTTAATGGTCCAGGCTCTATTACCTCCTTGCTTGTGGTAACTGCATACCCAGCACGTCTTCTTCCACTGATGACATAGCTGCTTCCATCAGTAAACCAGGTCTCAGCATCCTCAAGCGGGGTGTCCTTCAGATCTGGGCGGCTGGAGTAGGTAGCTTCAATGGTCTCCAGGCAATCATGGATCACTGGTTCTCCCATACTCCCGCTGAGGAAGGAAGCTGGATTCACAGTGTTAGTTACCACAATTTTAACATCATCTTGTTCAGAAACCTCTGTGGGGAGAGCCAATGTCCCCCTTTTACTTTAAGGACTGCAGACATCGTGTGAGATACTAGCACAGTCATCTTCTGGCCTAGGGTCAATTTGCGTGCCTCTTGGATGTTTATTGCTACTGTTGCAACTGCTCTGAGGCACCCTGGCCATCCTTTAGCTGCTGTGTCCAGTTGTTTGGAAAGATAGGCCACTGCCCTCCGGTACGGGCCTAAGTTCTGTGCTAATATTCCCAAGGCAATCCCTTGCTTTTTGTGGGAACACAGGAAAAATGGTTTACTCACGTCTGGAAGTCCCGGGGATGGAGCTGACATAAGGGCTTTCTTTAGTTAGTCAAAGGGTTGGGTTACATCTTTTGTCCACTGAAGATCTCTGCTCCCTTCCGTGATCAAGGCATACAGAGGTTTAACAAGCAACCCATAGTTATAAATCCACAGTCTGCACCACCCTGTCATGCCTAAAAAGGTTCTTAGTTCTTTCACTGTCTGAGGCTTTGGGGTCTGGCATATTGCTTCCTTGCGATCCTGCCCCAGAGTCCTTTGTCCAGCACTTACTTCGTAACCCAGGTAAATAACTGTTTGCCTCACCATTTGGGCTTTCTTCTGGGATACTCGATACCCTTGCAAGCCTAGAAAGTGTAGGAGGCTTACCGTCCAGTCTACGCCTGTCTCCTGGGTCCGGGTGGCTATTAAGAGATCATCCACATACTGGAGTAACTGTCCTTCCCCTGGTGGAGGTTCCCAGGACTCTAAATCCTTTGCAAGCTGCTCCCCAAATATAGTGGGGGTAACACACACCATGTGAGCTGAGTTTTTCTTCCAGTTTTAGGGCTTTCCCACTTGAATGCAAAAAATTTCTGGCTGGCTTCATGGAGAGGGAGGCAAAAGAAAGCATCCTTTAGATCTAGAACAGTAAACCAAGTTAGTTCAGGTGTTAAATGGGTTAACAAGGTGTAGGGATTGGCAACCACTGGATACAAGTCTTCAGTTACCTTGTTAACAGCCCTTAAATCTTATACTAATCTGTATGACCCATCAGGTTTCTTTAGTGGCAGAATAGGAGTATTAAAATCAGATTGACACTCTCTCAGTAGTCCTAGTTGCAGAAAGTTCTCAATACTTGGGCTAACCCCTTCTATATCTTCCTTCTTTGGAGGGTATCGTTTAACCCTTACTGGCTGTCCTCCTTCTTTAAGTCTGATTTGCACTGGTAGTGCATTCTTTCCTCTTCCTGGTATATTGGAGGCCCATACTCTTGGAAATACTTGATCCATTAGTTTCATAACTGTGGCGGTGCGAGAACTGTTTTATTAGGTTTTTATAAGAAGTTTTATGTTATGGTTCAATGTTGAGGGTTAAGTTTCCTGTAGAATTTTTTCCCCCCCATAAGTTGCTAGGAGACTAAATACTGGTAGTTAAAGGGTGCTTGACCCGGACAAAAGGGAGTTGATCACTTAGTTTTGGGGGAGGAAAAAAAGCTCCCGGAGAGCTAAGGGTGGGGGGGCTCGCTGCTCTCGGCTTCCGGGGAGCACGGTCAGGGGACTAGTAGCTGCGTAGAGTCCACGGATAATGGGGGAGTCTAGTCCTGGGAATTCTATCATCTGTTGGAGCGCCCAGGAATTCGGAGTTTCTTCGCTGCCCTGCTGGATTTTGGGTCAGCCCGGGTCCAGCTGCTGCGGGTTCTCCGGCACTGCCCACTTTGCCTGCCAGGGCACCCCCCTGCCTGCCAAGGACAATCCACCGCTTTCCAGCCATCAGCACCGGAGTTTCCACCGTTTGCCCCTCGGGGTTCTTGGTTCTGTTTTACTATTATTATAATTGCTGTTGTTGTTTGTCTGTCCTGTTATAGTTACTAGTAAAGGACTGTTATTCCTTTCCTCATAGCTCTGACTGAAAAGTTTGGGTTTTTTTAATCTTCCAAATTAAAATAACACGGAGGGAAGGATTTAAATTCATCATTCCTAGAGAGGCCTGCCTCTCCTTAGCAGACATCTGTCTTTTCAAACCAAGACATTTAGTTCACTGTATCCCCAGTTCTGTAACCCTTTTGTGTTTTCTGTATAATAAGGTGTTTTGTGTCAGTCCTCCCACCCCTCATCTATCTGTGTCCATCCCTGCTGCCCCCCCTGCTCTGGGGCAGCCTGCCTATAACTTTAGGATCCCTTCCCAAGGTTGCAAAACCATTCGGAGAGGGCTTCAGGTGATGGAATTCCTTTGCCCTTGGTGTCAATGGTCAGAGGCTTGGGCACACCTTGTTACCCCCTGAATCCCCTGATTTGTTGTCTTGTTGTAACCCCCCTTGAAACCCTCCCCCAGTTATAAGGTGGAGGGAGGGAGGCTCTCGCTCTCTCGCTCTCTGGCCCCTCTGTCCTGAGGTTTGGACCAGCTGTGGGACTCCCACAGCTTGGCCTGAATAAACATCTTTTAACCTGTTAAGCTGAGAGCCATCCTTTTCTTACTGCCGCTGCTGTCACAACACTATTTAGTCCAACTGCTGCTGAGAAGCCGAGCCAGCAGGTAAAGATAACCTGCGTGCCTATCCGAACTGGGAACATCCTGTAGCTGTGCAAATCTGAGCTACCCGTAGGCCGGCGTCTGCCCAGAGCGGAGACAGAACCAGCTACAAGACATAACATTTTCCTTTTCACATGCCGCTTCAATTTCTTTGGTTATTAGCATTAAGCTTAACAGTTCTACATATTGTTGATCCTTTACCTCCAAACTAATTTCCCCATTTTTGAATATTATTCTTGCTTCCAGCTGCTCTAGCAAATCTCTGGCCAAAAGTGCAGATGGAGGATAAGGCATATATAAAAATCGATGGGTGCCCCACTGCTTTCCCAATTTATACTTCAATGGTTTGCAAAAATAAGCTCTTTCAGATTGGCCAGTTGCCCCCTTTACCATAACATAGTTATTGGTTACAGGTATTAGGGCCTTATTCAACACTGAAAATGTTGCCCCTGTGTCTATCAAAAATTTCACTTCTTTTTCTTTGTTCCCCAGTTTGACTATAACCAGAGGGTCCCCTAGGGTAAGGCGCTCTGGTCCCCCTCAGTCCTCCTTCATATGAGCAACTACTTTTTCCCTTTTCTGATCACCTTTTCTATGTTCATTACCCTTTCTTAATTCTGGGCACTGGTTTTTCCAGTGACCAAATTTCTTACAAAATGCACATTGATCTTTTCCCAGTCAGGGTGGTCCATGTTTTGGTGGACCTTGCCCACGTTTTCTTTTTTCTCCCTCTTTTACTACTGCTACTAATTTCTTCACCCCTTCTTTATATCCTTCTTCCTGGTTACTAAAAACTCTCCATGCCTCATCTAGTAAAGTATCTAAATTCCGGCTGTTTGGACCCTGGATCTTCTGGAGTTTTCGCCTGATTATCTCCTGTGGATTGTCCTAAAAATAAATTTATTAATTGCTGCATTCCTTCATCAGATCCAGGATCCAGGGTGGTGTGTCGGCACATTGCGTCTCGCAGGTGATCTAGAAATTCAGAAGATGTTTGAGAGGGGCCCTGTTTGATAGCATATAAGGCTGACCAGTTTATGGTTTTGGGGATTGCTCTTTCTAGCCCTTTTACTATCAGTTCTTGGTATCTCTTTAACCATCCTAACCCCTCATCATCATTAGGATCCCAACCTGGGTCTTGAAGGGGAAATACATCTTTAACATCCTCCTGTGTTGTCCTACAATCATCCTCAGCCAGATCCCTAGCCGCTTTCAAAACTAATTGCTTCTCAGTTTCTGTTAAGGCATCAAGTAGCAGTTGCAGATGTAGCAGGATTTTTGGAGACAGACACAGAGAAGATTGACAGTGCTGGGAAAGTTCTGTTCTTTTAGCACTGTCAAGGACATTGAGCCTGAGAACCAGTTTTTCCCTCAACAAAATTGAAAAAACAAGTAGCTGCAAAAGAATGCTTATGCATATAACACTAGCCAATAGCGAGTAGTAAAATGCCATGTGAACAGCTTGTGCACTAGAATGATATATGTATATAAGAACCCTGTGTACCCTCAATAAACGGAGCGTTCACCATTACTTCTGTGAAGAAGGTGTTTGGCTGTTCCCCGTGTTTCTGCTTTTGTTTTCGTTCTGTTTTTCTTTCTTTTCAAAATTACCTTCAATTGGCTCCCGAACAGGGACCTTGGGGTGACGACCTGGGAGGAGAAATTAGCGGTGGGACGCTGAGCGGTTGGACTCTGAACTCGCCGAGAGATGCATCAGCATTGAGGCAGAGGCTCGCCGTCCTTGCAAAGAGTGCGAGGCTGAGCTGGTAAGGGGAAGAGGGGGCAATTTCTTGAAAAAAGGTGGAAGGCTCGAGTACTCACTTCCCTGCCCCATTGACGAGGCAAGCATGGAATGTGAATTTGCTGCCGCATTGAAGTTTCTTATAAGTATACTCTCTAAGAGAGGAAATACAGTAGCAGAAAAAGTACTGCAAAAGCTGATTAGCTGGGCGCGGGGACAAGGACATTTAACAACTCCGCCGACGCTGTTTCGGGTGGATGCATGGCAAGCACTGGGAGATCTGATGTGGGAACTAACTGTTACTAATAAGGATAAAGATATAAAGGATTTTCGCTCTACATGGCGTGTCATAACTAACACTCTGAGAGACATGCAAGCTGAGGCAAAGATCCCTGTGGCCGCTGTTCAGGCTCTTACTTCAGGAAGTGAAGCGCTGCCGCCCCCCCCACTGCCGCCGCCACCATCGCATCCCCCATCAGCCCAAAAAAATCATTTCGGTTTCAGAGTTTTTCTTGGGAACAAAGCCCCCCCTCCGATCAAAGGCTTGTCAGCAACCCAGTGTTGTACGGTGGCTGAGATGCTTCAAAAAGCCACCGGAACCGCTCCCGCTCCGCCTCCGCCGGCGCAGCTCGACCCCGCTGCCTCCGCCACGCCTGCGCCTAGTGGCCCCCCTTTTCCAGATGTGCGCGAAGAGATACGAGGCGACCAGGAAATGGCAACGGGTGGTCTCTGCTGTAGACCCCCTTCCCCTGACAGTGTTCCACTGCCGGACGAATTAGAGGAGAGCCCTGATGAGGGAGCAGTGCTTCCCCTGGCAAAACCCCCGGCAGAACCCACGATTGGTTTAAAAGAACTGACCGAGCAAATTCAGATGGTGATGCAGCACCTGGATGAGAGGGTGCATGCCACAACTGAACTGCTGCTAAATAAAGCCCAAGAACTATCTACAATAAATGCTAAAAATCAGGAGGAGCCAACATCTTTCAGCTCCCAGTTAACTCCAATGCAACGATTGCTACAACAAACTGCACAAAACAGTTCCCTTGCAACGCCTTCGCCTGCTCCACCTGTGGCTCGATGGTCCGGAATTATACGTGATGCTATACTAGAAGGACAGTGGCAACCCGCAGGACACATGGCATGTCCTGTGGCATGTCCTGTTGTATTCAGAGATGGTAATCCTGTGTATGAGTAGCATGAATGGAAAATCTTACAACAAGCAAAAATACAGTAAAAGAGCACGGCTTGAAATCTGAAACTGCTCGAGCAATGCTAGATTGGATTCATACTGCAGACATCAATTGTTGGAGTCCAGGGCATTCCTTTGGTTGCCCTGGAGGGTCAGGGACCTGGGCAGGGGGGTCTGGGACCCCAGCCCAGAGCCCAGCGCTCAGAGAGACACTGGATTTGATTTCAGTCCATGGGAGAGGCTTCTTGCACTGCAGGAAGCATTGCAGGCCACAAGAGTGTGAAAAATAGTAGTTTAGTATATCACAGGGTGAAAAAACAGTGGTTTTGGGATTTTTGGCATTGAAGTGAATGGGGCAAGATGGAGAATTTAGGGCGTTGTCTCTTTCTTCTTCCTTCTTGTTCCCTCACTCCATTTCTGCAGTGACATTGGCACAAAGTAGTTAGTGAGGATTGGGTCAGAGTAAAGATGACCTTTTTAGTAATAGTGATAGACATTGGTAATAAACAGTAAATAAAGAATACGTAGCAATTAGTATAAAAGATAAGGACAGCCCAGAGACAGGAGTCACCAGATGTCCGAGCCGCTGCAAGCATCTTTTGGACACTGAGAAAATTGTAAGATAAGAACTAATAAACAAAGCATGTAACCTTGAAGACTGTCTTTTCCTGCGTTTGGCTCAGAGCTTTGCAGAGGGCCAGGACTCTAAAACCACCTGAATGCCGGGGAATTTAAACTCCAGGGAAAAGGAGCCCCCACAACTGCCGTCCCTCAGTGGGCAGAAACAACTGGCACCCCAGATGGGACAAGAAACAATCAATTCTCTGCTAGATTGCGCAAATATTGCCTGACTGCTGTTATCTCCGTCACAATACCTGGTTTGGCAGCGGGAATGGGTGCGACTGGCTAAGGTGGAAGCGAATCGCCCCAGAGAGCAAAATGATATTCTATTTGGACTGACAGCTGATATGGTTACTGGAGATGGGAGATTTTCCAACATAAATCTGCAATTACAATACCCTTTGCCGCTGTTTCAACTTGTAGCATCAACTGCTTGGCAAGCATATTATGCAGTGCCAGATTCCTCACCGTCACCATCCTTCACCGCTGTACGACAAGGCCTAACTGAGAATTTTACACACTTCATAGACCGGCTATCACAAGCTCTTACCAACCACCCCGGAATGGACAAAGCCTCTAAACAAGGAATGTTTAAAATGTTAGCCTTTGAAAATTCCAATCCCAAGACTAAATCCATATTAGCCATGCTTCCCCAAGGAGCCGAAGTAGCCGACGTGATCGAGTTGTCACTGCGAGCTGAGCAAGGTCAACAAGGATGAGCCATCGCCAAGGCAGTAGCTGCTGCAATACAACCTACTACAAATGTTATCGCCCCTGCAATACAAAAGTTAGGGAAACAACACCTTCCCTTCAGAAAAAAAGGAGAAAATAGCATTTCTACGAGTTGTTTTAGGTGTGGAGCTCAAGGACACCTTCGGAAAACATGCACAGCCACCGTGTGGTGTGACATCTGCCAACAAGACACCTATGCCACAAATGTCTGCCGAAAGACAAAAAACGGCCAGAACAGCGCGTTGGGTCCCCGCTCTGGGACACAAATGGCCAGCCCAACACTATCAAGCAACTACCACCTCCAGCCACAAGAGGAAGCCTGGGGATCGATTTGGCAGCAGCAGTAGATGTAACTTTGATCGATTCTCGAGTGCAACGCATCCCCACTGGAGTTACTGGTCCGATATATGATAAGAACAGTGCACTAGGAGCATTGCTACTAGGCAGATCCTCTACTGGCTTGACCGGACTGATTGATTTACCTGGAGTAATTGACGCAGATTACACCGGAGAAATTCAAGTAGTAGCCTATGCTTTACATCCTCCAATGACTATTAAAAGGGCACACGCATTGCTCAGTTAGTGGCCTCTTGTACAATCCATCGATGTAGTTCAAGGAGTAGGAGGTGGCCAACAACCATTGTAAAGCCAACATCCCGTTACCCTTCAACTGCCTGAGGGACAGAAAGTAGCGTTGCGACCATACGTAATGGCTCTTCCAGGTGACCTCGGAGGATTGCTAGGGCGGGATGCCCTAAGCCAGTTAGGAGCTACAGTGGTCATTCCAGGAGCAAATTTTCAGTAGTGGCCATTGCCCAGGAGCCTCCTACCCCTGCAATCTGCTGGAAAACAGATGACCCTGTTTGGGTGGAGCAATGGCCACTCACCCAGGAGAGGCTCCACATCGCACATGAATTAGTACAAGAACAACTTCAAGCTGGGCACATTAAGCCGTCCATCAGTCCGTGGAATACCCCTATCTTTGTTATTCAAAAAAAGTCTGGAAAATGGTGATTGCTGCATGATCTACGAAAGGTAAATGACCAAATGTGGCCAATGGGAGCACTGCAACCTGGTATGCTGCTTGCCACCATGCTCCCAGATGAATGGCATCTCGCCATCATTGATTTAAAGGACTGTTTTTTCACTATTCCATTACAACCACAAGACACTGTGCGATTTGCATTTACTTTGCCATCTATCAATAAGGCTGAGCCCGCCCAACGATTTGAGTGGGTGGTCCTTCCCCAAGGAATGCGCAACAGCCCCACCATGTGTCAGCTTTATGTTGCCTGGACTTTGCAGCCAATCCGAAAGCAGTTTTCTGAGACAATCATTTATCATTATATGGATGACATCTTATTTTGCCAAGCTTCACCAATTACAGACAACATGTTATCTGACATCACAGCTAGATTGTCTACAAAGGGCCTGGTTGTTGCCCCAGAAAAAGTTCAACGCTCAGCTCCTTGGAAGTATTTAGGGTGGATGATAACTGCAGCCACGGTCCAACCACAAAAACCAACTATTAAAACTGCGATCCAAACGCTATCAGATGTCCAACAGTTGACAGGAGAATTACAATGGTTGCGTCCAATTGTTGGATTGACAAATGAGGACCTAGTACCATTTACCACCCTCTTGAGAGGTACCAATCCAGCCCTTCCCGTAAATTGGATTCCAGCTCTTTCTAGTCACTTACAGACTGTGCTACACAAAGTTGCTAATGCAGCTGCTGATCGTGCATTCCCCAATATCCCAGTGTCCTTGTACATTGGCAATCTTATGAAAGCCCCATTTGCACTCCTGCTCCAAGTACCGACATGGCAAAAAGAAAAAGGGGGAAAACTGGAGCATGAACAGGGACAGGAACTGATGCAGGAAAATCAATGGCTGGCGTGCCTGACGAAGACTGAAAAAATGGCTTGCAAAATCTTAGAATGGCTCTTTCCACCTCAAACTGCTCCTCGGAGTGTCTGGCAAAGAACAGAGGTTGTCGCTAAGCTACTTCGAAAAGGCAGGCAGAGATGTAAAGAGGTTTCTGGAAAAGAACCAGCAACAATCGCGATGCCATTGAGAACGGATGCACTAGAGTGGTTACTAGCCAACTCGTCGGAACTGCAGCTTGCATTATTAGGCTTTCCCGGTCAAATTCAGGCTGAAAAGCTGAGCCATCCAGCTTTACGTTTCTTGGACCAACAGGAATGGCAGCCACGGCCGAATGTGCAGTCCCGACCATTACCAGAAGCGCAGACAGTGTTTACAGATTGTTGGGGGTTAAGTCTTCTGTAGAATTTCCCCCCCCCCAAGTTGCTAGGAGACTAAATGCTGAGTACTTAACCTAGACAAAAAGAAGCTGATCACTTAGTTTGGGGGAGGGAAAAAAAAGCTCAGGGAGAGAGAGCTGAGGGTGGGGGGTCGGGAGTCTCTGGTTTTCCGGGGAGCAGAGATCAGGGGCTGCTGGCTGCTGGAATCCACGGTTAACGAAGGAGTCTAGTCCTGGGAATTCTACCATCTGTTGGAGTATCCAGGAATTTGGAGTTTCTTCGCTGTCCTGCTGGATTTTGGGTGAGCCCGGGTCCCGCCGCTGCGGCTTCTCTGGCACTGCCACCTCTGCCTGCCGAAGACACCCCCTGCCTGTGGAGGACAGTCCACCGCGCCCGGCTTCCAGCCATCAGCGCCGGAGCTTCCACCGTTTGCCCCTCGGGGTTCTTGGTTCTGTTCTACTATTGTTATAATTGCTGTTGTTTTTTATCTGTCCTGTTATATTTACTAGTAAAGGACTGTTATTCCTTTTCCCCATAGCTCTGACTGAAAAGTTTTATTTTTAATCTTCCAAATTATAATAACACGGAGGGAAGGATTCAAATTCCTCATTTCCTAGAGAGGCCTGCCTCTCCATAGCAGACACCTGTCTTTTCAAAACCAAGACACAGATGCAGGCCGGAAAACACGGCTAGCTGTCTGTGTATGGCAGAAAGATTCTGTTGGAGTCCAGGGCATTCCTTTGGCTGCCCTGGAGGGTCAGGGACATGGACAGGTGGGTCTGGGACCTGGACAGGGGGGTCTGGGACCCTGGCACAGAGCCCAGAGGGACATTGGCTTTGATCCCAGTCCATGGGAAAGGCTTCCTGCACTGCGGGATGGATTGCAAGCCACAAGAGTGTGAAAGATAGTAGTTTAGCTTATCACAGGGTGAAAAAACAGTAGTTTGGGTTTTTAGTATGGAAGTGAATGGGAGCAAGATGGAGGATTTTGGGCATTGTCTCCTGTTTCTTTCTTCTTCCCTCACTCCATTTTCTGCAGTGATGGTGGCACAAAGTAGTTTAAAGAGATTGGGTCAAAGTAGAAATGACCTGTTTAGTATAAGTGATAGGTATTGGCAAATAATGATAAATAAAGAACACGTAACAATTAGTATAAAAGATGGAGACAGCCCAGTGCAGGAGGAGTCGCCAGATGCCCGAGCAGCTGCACAGACCTTTGTTGGGCACTGAGAAATTTGTAAGATAAGAAACAATAAACAAAGCATGCAACCTTGAAAAATCAGAACCTGAAGACTCCGTCTATTTGTTGCGTCTGGCTCAAGGCTTTACAGAAGGCAAAAAGACTCTAAAACCACCTGAATCTCGGAACAAAAACCGAGAACATTCTAGCTGGCACCATCATAAGATACAAGCAACGGCAGAAGATTCATTACAAACATTAGAACTACGAGCAGTAATATGGGGCCTCAGGCAGTGGAGAGATGAGGACTTAAATATTGTCTCTGACTCACTATATGTAGTAGGAGTGGTACAACGCATTGAAGATGCACTACTGCATATGCCTAAGAGAGAAATTTTGGGAAGACTGTTTATTCAGCTTCAACGAACCATAGAGATTCGAACAGCGCCGTGTTGCATTATACATGTCAGAAGCCACCAAACTACGTTAGGACTAGGGGAAGGCAATGACAGAGCAGATCGATTGGTCGTGCTAAGTTCTACTGCTCCTGTGGACTCGTTTGAGATGGCTCGGCAGAGTCACAGCATGTTTCACCAGTCCGCGAAAATGTTGAAGAGACATTTTCAATTAAGTTGGACAGATGCCCAGGGCATTGTAAAATCATGTGATCAGTGTAGTAGACACAGTGGTAGTTTTGGACTGGGAGTAAATCAGCGAGGCCTAGTTGCTTGTGTGTCACCGAGACACACAAAGAAATCACACGCAGACAAGAGATTTTCACAGAGGTTCTTCTGATCCAGCTCCCAGCTGAAAGAGCAGAGAGAAGAGGAGCCCCTTTGTTTATTTTTTTACTTTTTATACATTTGTGGGTCTAGCAGAAGATTGGCTTTTTGGGGTTTCCACCCCTCAGCCTCAGTGGCCAGACCAATTGTCAGTTACAATTGTTTTCAGGTTAGAAATATGCAAAGGACAGAGAATGAAAAACAAAGGATTTGTTTATGTTACATCTGTGAGAAAGGTAGAAAACTGCTCTTAATATTGTACAATAACTAAAAAGATCTGACTCCATTTAAGAAAATCAAAAGGCTCAGAAAAACTCAGAAAAACCAGGGCAACACTTGTGAGCTATGGCAAATGGATGTTACGCATGTACCGGAATTTGGTTGTCAAAAATATGTCCACGTTACTGTAGATACCTTTTCTCACATGATATGGGCCACAGCACAAACAGGGGAACGAGCAATACACGTTATTTGGCACTTGTTAGCATGTTTTGCCATTCTGGGGGTTCCCCAGGCTATAAAGACAGACAATGGACCAGCATATGTATGCCAGCGTGTGAATAGATTTTTACAACACTGGGGAGTCAAACATGTAACTGGGATCCCTCATAGCTCTACAGGTCAAGCTATAGTAGAAAGAGCTAATCAAACCCTAAAGGAACTATTAGACAAACAGAAAGATGCAGATGACAGAGATCCGCACAATCGGTTGTGCAAAGCACTGCTTGCTTTAAACTTTTTAAGTTTAGCTGGGAATGCAGAATTACCCCCGACTATGTTGCATTATAGTAAACACAATAACCTGCAACAATCAGAAATATTTGTTAGATATAAGGATCCAAAACCTGGTCAATGGGAAGGTCCTAGTTCACTCCTTTTTACTGGACGAGTATACTCTTGTGTCTCCACAGCACCTGGACCACAATGGGTACCGAGTAAATGGACTTGACCAGCAGAGAAAGAAAAGAAAGAAGAAGAGCATGGAATGTCAAGTCCTTGCTGAGACAGCTGGCAGCTGAGACCACTGGCGAACAATGCCCTCCTGACCCAGGCTTGGTTGTAGCATGCATTTTTGGTCGCCAAGGCCCCTTGGGATCATTGGAACTTTCCCAGGACTTGCATGAGTGGCAGGAAAAAGAGTGTACTCAGTGTCAGGGAGTAATAGTTATAGAAGTGAGCTGCGGAGTTTGTGGTGCACGATTTGAGAGAGAGACACCAAAGCTTTGGCGTGAGGGTGGTTTGTGTGACCATTGCTATAGTAGTACCCTTGGTGCTTTTCATCAAGCAGCACAGGTAGTGTTGGGAATACCTAACCCTGTTCCTGGAGATTTTGGTGGAGTAGCAGATTGGAGATTTGCACAGAGAGTGTGGGCCATTAAAAAGGGGATATGGCAAGTCTGCATGGTAAAACACTCTGGCGTGTTGCGTGCCTTCTGCTCATGGTGTCAACAAGTGTTGCAGGATCCCCTCAATTAGCTCATTGTATAGACATAAAAACCCCTAAAATTCTAGTCCTATGCTAGGACAGTGTTAACATCCATGTTTGTACCAGGAGCAACAGCTGCTACAGCAATAACCACATTGAAGCAGATAGCATGCTGGACAAAATCAGAATTGAATTTGACTAGCCAAATTTTAGGTGAGCTATCAGTGGATGTTACCAGTGTTAATCATGCTGTTTGCAAAACCGTGCTGCGATTGGTTTTTATTTTTAGTACATAACCAAAGGTGTGAAGAGTTTGAAGGAATGTGTTGCATGAACCTGTCTGACCATTCTGGATCAATTCACAAAAATTTCAATTAATGAAGAACAAGTTACATGATTTAAAAGAAAGTGATAATGTACTTAGAGATTAGTTAAGTAGCCTTAGGATTACAAGATAGATGAAGTTTGTTATTAAGCAAGTGTTTGTTATATTATTACTTATAGTGGTAAGATTATTAGTACTAAGTTGTGTAATGCCATGTATTAAGAATATGTTGTGTAAGATAATATCTAATGCTTAGCCTGTGCAAAAGAAAAAGGGGGAATTGTAGCAGGATTTTTGGAGACAGACACAGAGAAGATTGACAGTGCTGGGAAAGTTCTGTTCTTTTAGCACTGTCAAGGACATTGAGCCTGAGAACCAAGACACTGAGCCTGAGAACCAGCTTTTTCCCTCAACAAAATTGAAAAAAACAAGTAACTGCAAAGGAATGCTTATGCAGATAACACTAGCCAATAGCGAGTAGTAAAATGCCATGTGAACAGCTTGTGCACTAGAATGATATATGTATAAAAGAACCCTGTGTACCCTCAGTAAACGGAGCATTCACCACTACTTCTGTGAAGAAGGTGTTTGACTCTGGCTGTTCCCCGTGTTTTTGTTTTCGTTTTGTTTTTCTTTCTTTTCAAAATCACCTTCAGCAGATCTGCCCAATCAGGTGAATGCTGCTTAATCATATCTCAGCACCAAAAATTTCTCGGCTATTTCTGCCAGCTCTGGGCATAAGTTCTGGGCTCTCTGCTTTCTGCACACAATCAAAGCCTTTTCTCAGAGAGACCCAACTCCAAACCCCAACCGTTTTAGGCTCACAAAGAAAATAGCCAGGGGTCCCTCACGACCCCAAACACACTCCACCAGAAGTTTCAACAAGGCCTCGCCGAAAAATCCTATGGATTTGGGCCAGGATACCACACACAAATCCCTCCGTGAGAAGGAGGTGAGGGGGGTAACCCTGATCCCACGCTGCCTCTCCACTCCTCTGTGGTTAGGGACTACAGCACTAGGACTTTAAAATATTACCACACACTCGAGCAACTGCAAGCCTCTCAAACAAGCAAAAACTTTTTTTTTTTTTAACCTACACAAATGCTTTTTTCACCTAACAAAACGTCAGCAAAATCTTGTTGCCAAAAGCTGTTCAAGCTCACACACAGTCTAATTCCCCTTTAGCACACAATCTGGATGCAATACAAACACTTTAAATCCTTCTGCCCTCTCAAACAGAGGTATCCCTCCGCTGATCAGGTGGGGAATTAGAAAGGCTTTTACAACTTCAAACTTGCAAAACTCCTAAAAACACACAGGTCACTAACACACTCCAAAATCACACAAATCAAAATGCTTACAACACAAACTCTCACAGACCACGATACTTATGGTGCACCAATAATTCTTCCACAGCCTGAACACACAAACACACAAAACCACGAAACCACAAAACACAGGTCCGTTCACACCACACACACCCGGTGTGCATGGGGCCGCAATCGGGATTTTCCGTGACCCACAACGGGACCCTTTGCATCCCAGAACGGGCTAGCCACTCGAATTATGGATTGTCAAGGTACCTTTAAACCACAAACTGAAACCGGAGCCACCACTGCTCCTAATACACAACAACAAAACCAGTTATTTCACTGCCGCCGCTGCCCTCTAACGGGACATGGACTACCAAGGCATCTTTAAACTGCAAGATGACACAACGAAGACTGGTTGTTGCTGTCCCCACTACGGGACACGGACTACCAAACCACTGACACCAGGCTCCGCAGAGCTGTCACAACCTTTACAAACAAACCCAAGAAGGGTATGTTGTACACGAGATATTTCTCAGTGTCTTACCAACCGCCTATACCAAGGTACCTCTTTTCAAGTATAAACATACCTTTTGTCCATAGTTCCAAAAGCTTCTGGTCTTTCCCCGGGTAGTCAGCGGGACCGCAGGAGCCCTCTTCCCAGAAAATTCCGGGTGGGCACCCAGAAGGGTCCTGGACCCCACTGGCCCCACGGCCAGAGAGAGCAGTCTCCTGGCTGGCTCGCCAAAATGACTTATTAAAGAAATATGGGTATTGATCTAGTATCGATACCCAACTGTGATGGACAAAAACTCTCTAACAGTTTAAAGTTAGAAAGTGTATGTTTATTACGGCAGGACAGCACGTGGGATATTTCCCTAATACACACTGCGAAATTTACAGGTAATTACAAAGCCTTTTATTTACAAAGGTGTTGAATACCCAAAAATACGAATACATATTCATACCCATGTCACCTCCCATTCCTCGCTTCGTATGCTAATTGGCAAAAAGGCTATTAAGTATGCGTACTTTGTTTGTTTCCTAAAATGAGTCCGGGGTCTCTTCTGGGGAGGGGTCACCCAAAATGTGGAAGTAAGATGAGTCTTCCTCGTTCTGACCTTTCTACCTTTTCAATGCATTCCTGACAAATGATTCCTTGGTAGAACTTATTGTTTCCTGTGTTCCATGGGTCCTTTAAGCAGGAAGTCTGCAGCTATCTTATGTCCTATTTACCAAATTTTGTTTTTCGTTACAAGCACAGCTACATAAACATAAAGCTGACAAGCAATGAGTTACTAAATCCGGGATAGCTTATCTAAGATCCGGCTTCTGTTAACTGTGAACAAAGCTTACCTATCTACTTCAGCTATTTCAGCAACTTATTATCTTAACTTTCCTAAAATCCCTAATTCTTCAAATTTAATGTCTCAGTTGATACGCCCAATCCGGCACTTCATGGAGTGGCTGCACGAAGTTCTGCGATGGAGCGGGCGGTGGGGGCAGGGCTGGCTGGAAGCTGAAGGTTGGCTCTTGCAGCTGCCGCTGGGTAAGCTGTGGGACTTGTGTCTTCACGTGTTGCCATCCCGCGCTGCGAGATGGGTTTCACTGTAAAGGCTGGCCGTTTTTGTGAAATTTAGAGCGACAGGAATTAGCAAAGTGAGGACCTTTCTGGCAGCGAGGGCATACACTCGGTGTCTTTGGATTTTGCGCCTTTCAGCAGTCTTTTTTAACGTGCCCAGGCTTCCCGAAGCCAGAACAAAACAGCTGCTTTCCGGGAATCATTTGCAAAAGCATCGGCTATGCCTTGCCCCACAGCTTGGTATGTCACTGCTGTAGTGTGCTGCAATGTCCCCAGGCAGTTGCAAGCTTCAATCATTTGAAGCAGTGTCGGTTCAGGTTCTGGGGGCAAGGTTTTTAAGAGGCATTTACAGTCCTCATTAGCATTTTCAATAGCCAGTTTTAGGAGCATGACTTCCCTGGCTTGATTGAGACATAAACTTTAGAGAATTATAGATTTTTAGAGGGGTTAAGATTTTACTTAGAAATAAGCTTTGCTGAAATTAACTAAAGTAGATAGGTAGGTTTTGCTGAAATTGAAAGTTAGTGATTAACTAAGAGAAATTGGGTTTGGGATCACTCTTCCATATTAGAATAACTGATTACTTGTCAACTTTGTTTGGTTAGCTGTGTTTATAATGAAGAATATAGAAACTGATAAATAGCTTTTGGGAACATAAGACAATTGTAGGCCTCCTCTGCCCAGAAACTCATTGAACGGTCATGAAGACATGAAATAGGAGTCCTACCAAGGGTTCATTTATCACATTTGCATTGAAAAGGTAGAAAGGTCAGAACGAGGAAGACTTCTTTACTTCCTCATTTTGGGGTCCCCTCCCCATGAAAAGGACCACCGACCCATTTCAAAGAACAAACTACGCATGCTTAATAGCTTTTGGGCTAATTACCATACGAAGCAGGGAATGGGATGTAGCAGGGTTATGAATATGCATTTGTGTTTTGGGTATTCAATACTTTTGTAAATAAAAGGACTCTGTGATCACCTGTAAATTGCGGTGTGTATTTGGGAGCTATCCCGCACACTGTCCGGCGCCGTAATAAACATACACTTTCTAACTTTAAACTTGTCACCCTGGTTTTTCTGAGTTTTTTAAAGCCTTTTGATTGTTCATAAAAATGGAGTCAGACCTTTTAGCTACTGTACAATATTAGGAGCAGTTTCTACCTTTTTCCCACAGATGTAACATAAACAAATCCTTTGTTTTTCATTCTCTGTCCTTTGTTTGCATATTTCTAACCTGAAAACAATTGTAACTGACGGCTGGTCTGGCCAGTTGGCTGAGAGGTGAAAACTCCAAAAGCCAATCTTCAGACAGACCCACAAATGTATAAAAAGTAAGAAATAAACAGGCAGAGGGCTCTCCGCCTTGTTCTCCGCCTTGGGCTTTGGGCTTGAGCTCTCTCGGAGGAACAACTCTGCCCTGCGAAATTTCTCGTCTACGTGTGATTGCTTTGCGTATCCCAGTCACATAAACTGTTAGAGAGTTTTTGTCCGTCACAGTTGGGTACTGATTCTAGATCAATACCCATATTTTCTTTAATAAGTCATGATCATTATCAATCTGTCTTTCCAGTGTTTGTTTTAATCTGTCCACAAACTGCATATAGGGTTCTTGTGAAGCCTGTTTGATATTTATGAAGGATTGTTGCGGGGTTTTGGCATCAGGCCCTTTAAGAAATGCAGAACAGGCTGCCTCCGTGATCCCTTCTAGGGCTTCTCTTGGTAAGGCAGCCTGGCCATTAGGATCAGTATACACCTCTTCCCCCGCTGAGTGGTCAATAGTTAAGGCAACCAGGGCTTGGTTAGCGTGCCCTGCATATGTTGTTATTAAGTTCTCCAGTCTTTTTTTTACATTGTGCCTGAATATTGCATATTGCATTGGGGTGAGCAAAAGGTTTGCCAAGAGTTTAACATTATGAGGAGTCATGAGGTGAGTAGTGAAAGTTGCTCTTAACAAATTACTGAAGTAAGGGGACCCCAGACCATATTCTGCTGCGGTGTGGCGCATTTCCTCAATTTCTGAGTGGCCCAAGGGCTCCCATCGTGGATTCCCCCCCTCTGGCCGAGTCGCACGGGGGCTACATGACATCTATTGTTAGTGAAAAATAAAAGTGCAAAATACTTGAAATTTTCTAATTGAAGACTTAATCCCTAATGGTTAATGGAATAAAAAAAAGTGAGGGCTTGCACTGAGAGGGTGAGAGCAAATTATTGGGAGAGGTAAGGAGGCTCTCTGCACCAACTCTTGGAATTCAGAGTGGTTGTGTTCTCAGAGGAGTGTTCAGGGTTTGATGGATTTACACTTGAGTGTTCTTGCGTCCTGTATTGCCACAGCTGAGTAGTTCTTTTATTATTTGAATGCTGAAGTGTGTGTGCATGTCTATAAAAGTAATAAGCATAAGATTTATAGAGGAAGAGAAAAAACTACAACGTACCTTAGTTATGCTGTGGAAAGAGACACTAATTTTCTCTGTTTCATCACATTTAAGTCATAGAGGTGTGTTTTTTCTTCTTCCTGTGTCTGTTGAGTTATATTTACTGTACTTGTACCTGGATAGACAATGAAGTGTTACATTCAATTTGAATATTGGCTTACGTAGATTTTTTTTTGGGGGGGTGTATGTTAAACACTCTAATCTTGAATTGTAGCCCAGATTTTACTGCCACTTAATGAGGTTGATGGATTCTGGAGAAAACTCTGCTATCAATCTTTAAAAAGTATCACTACTCATAGTTGAAATGCAGCTGAAAACTATTTTTTAACTACAATTTAAACAGTGCACTTAAATCAGGAATTACCTGATGTAATACCTTAATGTATATTAGATTTGTGTTCAAAATCGTTTTGTCTTTCAACAGTGAGGACATTACAGAGAATGTCATGTGAGTCCCACAGTGTAAACACAGATTGCAAATTATCTGTTATCCAGTCTTGCAGTAACCTAAACGAGATGGCATTTAATAATTTTTTAATGTGGAATTATTTTTTTTAGATCTCAGTGAACAACTAAAACAATAATGACCCCTGAATACCCCACAATGCTGGCAAACTCAGTTGTACTGTGGTTCAAAGTATTTTTGTGTGCAAACAAAATGCAGTGGAAGATTCTATCTGCTTGAGATGTTTTAGATTATTTTTTAAAATAGACCACTTTTATTGGAAGTAAAGTGGTTTTACAGCAAAAGATTGTAAATATGTTCATTTGAGGAGGTTCATACCATTTCTTGTCACAGGATAAGAACTTGCTGAGACAAAATGTTCTGCTCTCTCCCCAGTATGGGTATCTCCATACTTTTAATTGGAAAACTGGAATATTTAAGTTGCTGGATCTCTACTTTTTGTAGACTTGTGATCAGTGCTGTAATATATGATATAAAATAATTCGTGCTTGTTAAATAAAGATTCCAAAAAAAATTGAAAAAGCAACGGCAGGGAAAGAGACTGATTTGCAATTGTGAAGTCAGGCAGAAAGAATAGAAAAAACTCTGCCTTAGTCGGAAAAACTGTATAAAACTAGCCCGGCAGAGGCAGATTGGGTGAACAGAGGGGATTAGGGAGTGATAGAGTCTGAATCTGTGTTCACCCAGCGCCGAACCCGGGCTTGATGCTGTTTCTTTTGATTGTGGCTTTACGAGACCGATTTTGGTCGCGTAATAAAATCTGTTTTATTTATTAATTTGGCTACATAATTTATAACAATTTGGTGACCTTGACGTGATCCAATCCTGGGGTCTGCGGGCCCCCCCTTCTCCATTCAGGAGGCGCCCCGCTGATTTTAGTGGCCTGACGGGGTAGGGAGACCCCGTGGAACCGATCGGATCTTGAACTAATTTAGGCCAGAGCCACAATCAAAAGGGGGAAATGAGTACAGAGCTCTCAGAGAACTTGGGAAAGACCCAGGAAAAGAGGGTCTTCAGAGCCGTGGTGCAGCTTTCACTCATAAAAATCTACGTGCTCAAAGACCCCATGCGGGAAAAAGGACCGTAAGTATTGCGTGGTTGAGTGGGTGTGATCGAGTGTGTGAGTGAGATGTGATATTATCACGAAGCGAGTGTGGACCCCGTGATCGCAGTACCACTCTCCCATGAGGGACGTGGTCAGTCAAGGGGGAAGCGAATGTAACGTGATAAAACTAATTTTACGCGTAAAGCCCGAAACTCGGGGAGTTAGGAGGTCAGTCACGGAAAAGCCAAAAGGGAAGATATGTTCTTTGGAGTTCGGGAACTGGTAAACTTTTTGGCTTAGGACTTGGTAGGTCTGAGGAGAGAAGGAAGGAGATATAATAGAGAGCTCATTACCAGCCGAAAACCCACAGGTCGGTTCGCTGTAAGGCTAGTAGTCTGGTAATACTGAACAAAAATTAGGCATAGTACGGTACTGGTTGAAATTTAGGATTTTGTGAAACCCAGCATAGAGTTGCTGAAGGGAGACACTAGTGAAGCAGTTTACCATAATCCCAGGAAAGATGGGACAGAGAAAAAGCAAAGCCCAGGGAAAAACCCAGGAGAAACCCGTGGAGGGGTTCAGAAAGCTGTTCCCCGAGGGCAGAACATTAGCAAAGTATTCAGAGAATGTCAGGGGAGAGAGAATCTCCTACAGATTGGCTTGAGAGATTACAAAAAAGCCTGCAAATGTATTCAGGAGTGGATCCAAATTCCCCAATAAGAGAGGCATTGTTAAAAACACAATTTGTAGCAAAATCAGAAGATGTACAAAAGAAAACTGAAAATTTAGATTAGCAAGAGAGAGGTTTACCAGAGTTATTGAGAGAAGCTCAGAAAGTTTATGTAAGGAGGGATGAGGAAAAACAAAAAGTTCAAAGAGGGATGAGTAAAAACAAAAGATTCAAACAAAAGTATTAGTTACAGCTGTTGAAAGTATCAAAATCAAAGTTACAGTTTCCTGAACCAGAGGTAAAGTACCTAGGGCATTAGATCACAAAAGAAAAAAAAAAAAAAAAAGTTAGACCCTGAGAAAGTAGCTGTGAATAAGTGAAAGTCTACATGATGTGAAGTGTAAATTTGTGTAAATTTTGAAGTTTAACCTAGTTTTTCTAGAAAAGAGTAGATCTTAATTTAAGTTGTAACTATAGAAAAGAGAGACAGTGTAGTCCCAATACAGTTACATCAAGAGAAAGAACAAAGAGTTATTTTCCAAGAAATGAATATCATATAACACCTTTTGTAGCTTTAAAAATTAGTCCTCAAGAAAAAGTGTTGCAATTTATAGTTGATCTTGGTGCAAAGAAATCACTGTAATTGAAGATGTAAAAATAAAAGTAGAAACTAAATTGAGTTAGAAATATGTTGTTTAAAGGAAAATTTAAGGTACCAAAAAGAGTAAATGTAAATTATTGTGTTACCACCTCCACAAACCAAAAAGGTAGACTAATAGGACGTCTAGGGTATTGTAAGATCAAGGCCCCTTAAGTGTCTGCTCAAGCCTGTGAATTCTATGCAGTTTGAAAAGTTTAGACCCAAAAAAAACCCCCAAAAAAACCAAAAAAAACCCCCAAAAAACAAAACAACATTTGACCACGCTAGCGGCTCTAAAGTGAATTAGCCAAATTTGTGTATTTAAAGTCCGGACGTGTGTTGTGGCTTATGATTGATGTGTGCATAAGATATCTGTTTGACCAGTCTCTGTTTGTCTTTAATTGTTAAGTTTGTGCTGTGTGATAAACGCCAATCACTTGTTTTAAAATTTTAAAAGTTTAATAGTAAATAAGATGGTTATAAAAATAGAATTAGAGTAAAAAAATTGAACAATTTTTGAGTTAGGACAATATGAGACAATAAAAACAAAATTACAGACATCTGGGTGCCTCCCCGACCAAAAAGGCTCCAGAGAAGGACCTCTGTTAACAAAGGATTATCTCTTAAAAGCAATAGCCTGTTGAATATTCATACATTTTATACATGATGCATAAATTCCATTCAAACAAAGAATTGTCTCTGGTTAGTATCACTTTCTTCTTTTAATCTCCATGGCGTCAACCAGGCTGAGCAAGGCAGGAGAAATTGGTCTCTTCTGATAAGGAAGTAGTAATTTCTTTTTTCTCTGAAAGATTTACATTTTCCTGTGGTTGGTACATAAAAACTACATTTTAACTACAAAACTACATTTACTATACGATCAAAATATTAATACAACACCAACAATTAACACAACACAACACATATAGTAAATAACTTGCGTAGAGCCATATAATATGCACTTTTAACAATTGTGCTGTATTTGTTATGATTATAGCATTTTAAAGTAAACTAGTAGTATATTAGTAAAGAAGTATTTGCACTTAAACAAAATAGAAAAAGATTTAAAACACCATATTCAGTGTGTAAAGTTAAGAAAAACTACATTGCGAGTAAGTCTTAAAAGTTTAGATGTGCTTTAAGAAAATCTGCATGAAGTAATTATAAGTTTGAGAACTGTAGTGTGTTCTGAAATAATATTGTCACGAGATCTAGGTCACACACTGCAGAAGAGGATATAGGCCTAGAGGCCCATGTACCAAGAGGCCAGCTTTGTACATGTTCTTTCAGTAGTACCCTAGTACCCTTGTTAAAGCTAAAGATATGGGAAGATTTCAATTCAATGGACTTTTCAGACTTCCCCTGTCTGAAGATTACATAATTATTCTGGAGAAAGAGTGGATTGCAAAGAAGATATTTTCTTTTTTATTTTTTGTGCCAATTCTGATATTTATTTTATGGTGTGCATTCATCTACTGATAATTATTCAGTGCTCTCTACTAGGATAGGGCATTCTGGTGAATATAAACAGTGTATCCTAGGTTACAAAGTAAGATGTGCCCACAGTATGTATTCTATCACCATCTACATGAGCTGTTGAAACTAGCTTGGCCAGTGTTTCCCTTGCCCCCTCCCTCCAGACTATCTTCTGTTAATGGCCCATCAATGCCCTGCCGCATGACTCATAGATAACTCCCTCCAGGAGCTCTCTCTGTTTAATGGGCAATCAAGGACCCATTGTGTGTCTGGTTCTGTCCCCACACCGGGTGGGAGCTGACCTCTGGCTAGCTCAGGTCAACACAGCCACAGAAGGTCCCAGTTCATTTCGGCTTCTTGGCTTAGCAGCTGGACCCAATAGTGTTGTGACAGCAACAGCAGCAAAAGAGAAAAGGCTGGCTCTCAGCTTAGCAGGTTAAAAGATGTTTATTAGCTCAAGAGCTGAGGAGCAGAAAGAGTGCTCCGGGCTGAGAGCTCCAAGCTGAGAGGCTGAGCGGCTGAGAGACTGAGAGAGTCTCTCTGCCATCTTATAAGCAGGGGAGGGGTTCCAGGGGGGTTACAACAAGACAACAAATCAGGGGATTCAGGGGGTAACAAGGTGTGCCCACCCCCAAGCCTTGGACCACTAAAATCCAGAGCTAAAGGAATTCCCCCCAGGGGACCTATCACCTGAAGCCCTCTCCCTGAGATTTCGCAACCTGGGAGGGCTCCTCAAAGTGATAGACAAGCTGCCCCAGAGGGAGGAGGGTGGGAGGACTGACACAAAACACTTTGTTATACAGAAAACAAAAAAGGGTTACAACATTGGGGATACAGTGAAATGAACCATAACATAAACTTCTTATAAAAACCTAATAAAACAGTTCTGCACCACCACATCTCCCCCTTTTTTGTTTTAATAACAGGAGGAGGGCTGGAATGGAGGAGGATGATATTCGAAGTCTGGGTAACTCTCGGCGAACCACTCTGGCTGAGTAGGCCACTCCATCTGAGGTTCCTCTTCTGGGTGTCTCCTGTCTTCTGGGCCTTCCTCCAGTTCCACATTCTCCTCCCATCCAGGTGCAGATGATACAGCAACTTGGTTCACAGAGGGGGCATGTGTGGTGCAAGGAATTAATCTACTTAACTTTTTTTTGATGATGCCAAACCCAATTAAAATTAACAGAATAACAAACAAAAATAACAAAACTGATTTCAAAATTGAACCCACCCAGCCCGAAATTCCCCAGTCCACAAACAATCCATTCAGCCAGTCACCAGTCTCTCTCTTGATGTCATTCCCCATGTCCCGGGTGCTCTGGATGGCTTTGTGGCCTGCCCCATTGCCCTGGTGGCTTTGGGCTGGGGCACCAACCATCCAGAGACAGGTGCAGCGAGACTGGCAAGCAGGAGGATGCTGAGGAGCAGGTGGAACTTCCTCAGCACAGGGGACTGGCACTGGATAGGTTCTGCCAGGACTAAAAGAACTAAAACAAACAATTAGCATTAAAGCAGGGGTCATTCAGGAAAGCGAAACCATCCTGGGAAAAATCTTCCTTCCTTTTCCTCCTAAAAGCTGCCTGAGTAACCTGTGGCAGTTTCTTTTTCTCCCCCGAGACCTTCGGGACATAGGGCCTCACCCATTTTGATGGTAACCATCTCGGCCCCGTGGAGGTGGACACGCAAGCGTACCCACGACCCCACGAGACTAAATCATGAGGTCCCTCTGTCCTTCCAGACTCAGGGTCCCGGACCATGACCGGCAGCCTCTCTTTGATATTTAGTTGAGGGTTCGCCCCAAAATGACGAACGATCGGTGGGTTTAAAAACTCAAAGGTGCTGTTTAAGAAATTCAGTGTGAAGAGAGCCCTGGCCAATCGGGTCTGTGGTGTTTCTGTTTTCAACACCGGTTGTTGTTGGTTGAGGACCCTTTTGATTTCTCTGTGGGTCCTCTCCACTACAGCTTGGCCTGTTGGGGAATGAGGGATGCCGGTTTTATGTCCCACTCCCCATTGTTGTAGGAAGCTGCAGAATTCCCTAGAACGGTACGCTGGGCCATTGTCAGTTTTTAATTCTTTTGGTATGCCCATGAAGGAGAAAGCCTGGATGAGGTGTTTAATTGCATCCAAGGTCTTCTCCCCTGTGTGGGCAGAAGCGAAAACTGCACCGGAGAAGGTGTCCACTGAGACGTGCACATATTTAGATCGGCCGAATTGGGGGATATGTGTCACATCAGTCTGCCACAGCTCACAGCTCTTCAGACCTCTGGGGTTCACTCCTGCACTCAAGGTGGGGAGTGCATGCTGATTACATGAGGGACACGTAGCCACAATTGCCTTGGCCTGTTCCCGGGTGATGTGAAACCGGCGAACAAGGCCAGGCGCGTTCTGATGGTGAAGCTGATGGCTGAGCTTTGCCTGCTCAAAAATGCTTGGCAATGGGGCCATCGCTGCAGGAGCAGCAAGAGCATCAGCCCTTCTGTTCCCCTCAGCTATGAACCCCGGCAAATCGGTGTGTGATCTTGTATGCATCACAAAAAATGGCTGCTCCCTGTGGGAGACAAGCTTGACAAGCTTAGAAAGCAGCTCAAACAGTGCGGTGTTAGACACTTCCTGCAGTATTGCCTGATCTGCCCTCGATACCACCCCCGCTACATAAGCGGAGTCCGTTACTAAATTGAAGGGTTCGGGGAACCTTTCGAAAGCCCTGACAACAGCGGCCAACTCAGCAACCTGAGGTGATCCCTCCACCTCGGCAACATCTGCCTCCCACTGCTGAGTCTGAGGGTCCTTCCAAGTCATAACTGACTTGTGGGACCTTCCGGACGCATCCGTGAAAACTATCAGGGCCTCTAAAGGCTTCCTGCTCCGAACATCTTTCAAATTCAGTGTGAATTTGGCATCCTGATTAAAAATTTTGTGGGCTGGCCAATGAATTGAGATTTGCCCGGTAAAGGAATCTAGAGCAAACTGCAGGGCTTCATTTTCCTGAAGCAGGTGTTCTAACATTGCCTTTTTAATTTGGCCCGATCTTAATCCAATTGGAATGTGAAGGCATTCAAAATCACACCCTGCCAATTCCCTGATCCGAACTCTGGCTTTTCAGATCAGTTCAGCCACCAGTTCCTGTGGACGTGTCATTCTCTTGGACCTTTGATGGCTGAGAAAGACCCATTCTATAATTAGAAGCGGGTCTTCTCTGCCCTGGTCCTTTTTGATGTTATTTCTCCATTGGAAAATGACTCCATGGAGGTGTGGCAATTTCCCCATTATTATAAATTTGAAAGGCAGGTCCGGATCACACCTGTGAGCCTGCCGAGTGGACATGAGATGCTGTACCTTTTCCAGCGCCGCCTTTGCTTCCGGGGTTAGTTCCCTGGGAGAACTCAGCTCCTCTCCCCCTTTCAATAAATTGAAAAGAGGGGCTAGGTCCTCGGTTGTGAGGCCTAGCCACGGTCTCACCCAATTCAATGCCCCATGCAGTTGATGGACATCTGCGAGGGTCTGAATTTTGGCCCTGATTTCCAATTTCTGCGGCACAATGGTCCGCTTGCCAATTTCCAGCCTGAGGTACCTCCAAGGTGGCATCCTTTGAACATTGTCTTCCTGCAGCTCGAACCCTGCAACAACCAATGCATTAATTGCCAGGTCAAGCGCGTGTGACAAGACATCATTGGTGGGGGCACACACAAGCACATCATCCATATAATGATGGATGATTGCTTTCTCTGCGGCTATGCGGACCGGGGACAGCAAGGAAGCCACATACCACTGGCAGATGATAGGTGACACCTTCATCCCTTGGGGAAGAACCCTCCAATGGTAGCGTTTCCTCAGGGCGTCTCGGTTAATGGTGGGAACTGAGAATGCAAAACGTGGTGCATCGTCAGGGTGTAGGGGAATATGGAAGAAACAATCTTTTATATCTATAACAGCCAATTTCCAATTTTGTGGGAGCATGGTCGGGGTAGGCATCCCAGGTTGAAGAGAGCCCATGTCTTCTATCACGTTATTAATTTGTCTGAGATCTTGGAGGAGTCTCCACTTGTCCTTCCCCGGCTTCCGGATAACAAAAACCGGCGAATTCCAAGGGCTGGTGGTCTCTACAATGTGACCCTTAGCTAACTGCTCCTCCACGAGCTCTTCGAGCGCCTTCAATTTCTGTTTTGAAAGCGGCCACTGTTCAACCCACACTGGTGCATCTGTTTTCCAATTCAGCTTGTGGGTAGGGCGCTCCTCAGCGACCGCCGCCCAAAAATCCTGTGGGGGGTCTGGGATGTCGATCGTGACTCCCCACTGGGCCATCAGGTCTCTCCCCAACAAGGGTTCCCTATAATCTAAAACAAAAGGGCGTAAACTGTCCAACTGCCCTTTTGGCCCCTTAATTTGCACCACACTCTTTGATTGTTTGGCCAATTGCATTCCCCCTATTCCTTGCACGTGTCCTGCCACATTTTCCAAGGCCCAACGTGACGGCCAGTGTGGTGGTGTGAGAATTGTTTTATTAAGTTAGTAAGTTATTTTAGTAATATTTTTGAGTTATTTTTATAATGGTTGAGTCCACTGTATACCCCTGTGTTCTGTATTGCTTTTCCCCTTATGAGTTAGGTTATTTAGTCCACTGTATAACCAGACGTTTTCTGTCATTCATTCCTTCTCTGCACCTGTCGCTGTCAATCCCCCCTCTCTCCTTGAGGTCGCCCTGTCTGTCACTTCAAGACCCTTCCCTGGATTCTGGAAAGATCCAGGAGAGGTGTCGAGTGGTAGGCTGGTGCCTGGGGAATCCCCTCCTACCCTCCTGTGATTTGTTAATGGTTCAAAGGTTGACACCCCTGTTACCACCCCCGTGTTCCCTGATTGGCTGACCCGTTGTCAGCCCTCCCCCGTTTATAAGTAGCTGTCAAGCTTTGATCTGGGCTCTTCTGGGTAGCAGGTAGTGGGGTGCAGAGCTCCGTGCTTCCCCCCCTTCAATAAACCCTCGTTAATACCCTGCTCAGAGGAGTCAGCCTTTCATTCAGCTGCCGCGGTTGCTTGCTACATCTACGTGCCCGTCGCTGGTGGTGGAATCCAAGTTCCCACAGGGAGGAGGCGGCTCGCTCTGCCTGCCGCCCCGACCTTACCACGCTGCCGCAGTGAGACCCACTGAGCTAGCCTGTGGCTGCGCTGGTCAGCGCGACTTGGACACTGTGACAGCGGTCCAGCACCCAGCTCGGGGCCCTACCCTCAGGACACGAGGCGGACCCCGCGGCACGGATTTAGGCTGTGTCGGACAGCCGAAGAAATCCTTGGACGCCACGCTACCCCTGGTTGCAGCGGCTCTTAGAGATCACGCTCCCGGGGGAGAAGAGGAGAGCCCGGAGCACCCACCAGGTCCTCTTCAGGCAGCTGATCCCAAAAACCCCAGGTTTCGTCTCGTTCCAGGAGGGGGTAAGTTGCTCTTCGTGAGGGCACTTACTTTTTGGGAAGTATGCTTCGGGAAGAAGACCCTATTTCGGAAAGGGATCCCCCAGGTGTGGGGGGGATCCCAAGCCGCGCGGCTCAGGGGGGTGGCGGTTTGCCCCATTCCCCTGCGGAAACCCTCTTCGGAACTCTTTTTAGTTTCTCTTTCGTTTTTTAAATTTTAAGTTAAAAGCAGTAGTCGGGCGGGCGGCGATCCCGAGAGTTTTAGGACACTGCATTTTAATTTCATCGCATCTCCCCGGGACTGGTTTTGGGAAGGAGTTACCCGGTTTTAGGAGGTTTATTCCGCTTTTGTCTTTTGTTAAATTTTGATTTTGCCTGGGTGTTAGTGGGTGGGCGGCAGAATTGTGGGAGAGATGGGTGGTAACCTCTCAGCCGCTCAGAAAGTATTGTATTATAGTTTTAATTCTGTTGTTGAACTCGCCCAGTTAAAAATTTCAAAGGGCGAGCTCAAAAGGTTCGTCAGGTGGGTGTTCCTGCACTTCCCTCAGACGTCCCCGGAGCAAATTTACAGCACCAGATTTTGGCAGGCTGTGATTAATAAAATTAATAATTTGGCTCTCTCAGGGGACAAACAAGCCTCCAAATTTCTTAATTTGGCTTTGCAGCTTTCAGCTGCTGTTATAAAAATGAATAAGAAAGTGCAGAAGCACCCGGACCCAAGACAACCTGCCCCCTGTTCTCCTTGTCCCCCTGCCCTTTCTCCTCATCCCCAGAAGGAAGTCCTTAAGGGAGCAGCAGGAGTTCAGCCTGCTGGCTCAGGCCCCCTTAGGACCCCCCGATCCCCCCGCCCAGGCAGTCCTAGCCAGACTGCTCGGAGCTTCTCGGGCAGCCCTGGCCGGGCTGCTCGAGAATTCCACCCTTCCCCATTTTCCCCAGTTAATAGACCCCAAGTTCGATTTAGTTTAGCTGAGGATTCCATACCACAAAATGGTGTCCCCAGCCCTTATCCCCAAGATGGAAGAGACCGCATGGCACAGTCCTCCCCATCCCCCTACCCTCCTTCCTACAATCCCTTTCTTCCTGCCCTTGATAAGCCCAACCCCTTCCTTTCCTCAACCCCACCCCTTCCGAAAAAGACTCTGCCCATGTCTCCTCCCTCTTCAAGAACTCCACCCTCAGCTCTTCCCAGCTACTCCTCCCACGGGAACGCCCACGTAACATCATCGTGTTCCCAAACCACGCCCCCGGCCAAAAGACCTGGCCTCCTGGGCTTCCGGTTCCCACACTCCCCCTCCTGGTTCCCACGCTCCCCCCTCCGGTTCCCACGGTCTGGGCCTGGAGGGGGTGGGGCCAGGGCCTGAGCCTGCAGAGATGCATCAGCCTTCCCCTGTTCCCTCAGTGTCCCCAGTTGTCTACAAGGGCTCCCGAGGAGGGCACAATGTTCGAGCAGTCCACCACCCATTTTCTCAAGCCACCATCAGAGACCTCTGCAAGGCACATAGGGATTATGGGCGGGACAGCCCCTATTTTAGGGGCCTGCTCCGCTCTGATCTCGAAGCCGCAGTTGTCATCCCAGCGGACCTTAGGCAGCTGTTCTCCTGCCTCATGGACTCCACTGAGCTCAAGCTATGGGAGGCAGCATGGAGACAGCTGCTTAGGGAAGCCTTGCCGAGTCTCCTCACAGATCCAGAGACTGCAATTGATGAAAATGGGAATGCCCTCACCCTGGAACACCTCATGGGTAAGGGAAGGTGGACAGATCTGACAGACCAAGCGTCGAGCATCCCAACCAAAGCCCTCCAGACCATCAGGGAGCATGCAGTCACAGCCTTTTTCAGCATGGTGCCAGATGGCCCCATCATTCCATATTATAAAATTGTGCAGGGGACCAAAGAGGCTTTTACTAAGTTTGTGGAGTGGCTCACCCGAGCAATTGAAATACAGGTTGCTGAAGTGGCGGTAAGGGAGGGGATCCTTAGGGACATGGTTTTCACTAACGCTAATGGCTTGTGCAGGAATGCAATTCTTAGTCTCCCCTTGGACCCTCCTCCTACCCTTCAAGACATGCTTCGTGTGTGCCAACTCAAGGTCCCCTACATGCAGGGTAATGACCGGGACGCTAAATCAACAACACCAAGAGTAACTGCAATATCTGGCACCCAGCAAGAACATATTCGCAGGCCGTATGCTCCCCAAAGAAACAAGTGTATCATCTGTCGGGAGCCGGGACACTGGGCCAATAATTGCCCACTGAGGGATGACATCGAACTTTTGAAAAAGAAAAGAGGGGGAGGCGGGGGAAGTGGGAGAATGGGAGGGACGGGAGATAACTCTCGTCAGTTAAACTAAGGGAGGAGCGCAGGTCTGCCCGGCGCGGTAACACAAATAGGGCGGACCAGGCAGTGGGGGAGGGGAAAGGAGGACAGAGCGCCGATGAAACACTGCCAAATACAGACATTTCCACTGGACGTGACTTACCGGACGAGACAATTTTAACTGACCATGACCTGTCAAAACATATTCTAATAACATCTTCGAATGAGGAACCTTTCAGGTTGGAGCTCACCAAAGCCTTGCACCTGAAAAGCGTGGATTAGACCTTCCTGTCGGTAAACCTAAAGGAGCAAAGCACCTGGCCAGTCCAAGGGAAGGAACTTGTCGTCATCGGGGATTGTAAGTACACCCCGCAAGAGATCGAGATTCTCCCAGGGATTTTAGTCAACAACCCTGAGAGTCTCGTTCTCTGGCTGCGTTGTACCCATCCACCGACCTTTCTTCCGAAGGGTCAAGTAATCGCACAGATCATCCCTGCCCGAGAGCTAAACGATACATCAATGTCCCGATGGCTTGCCCTGTGCAGGCCATCACTGAAGAAAGGCCCCGGGTAACATGCGAATTCACGGTGGGCAGGGAGACAATGAACATCACAGCTCTTTTGGACACCAGGGCAGATGTGACGATCGTGCCAGCCCAGGATTGGCCGTCACATTGGGCTTTGCAGGACGTAGCTGGACACGTCCAGGGTGTTGAAGGGCTTCAATTGGCAAGACAGTCAAAGAGCGTGGTACAAATTAAGGGGCCAAAAGGGCAATTGGCAAATATTCGCCCTTTTGTTTTAAATTATAAAGAACCCTTGCTTGGAAGGGATCTCATGGCTCAATGGGGGGTCAAGATTGACATACCCGACCCCTCAGTGGATATTTCCACAGCGACCATTGAAGAGCATTCCACCAAAAAACTTAATTGGCTCACTGATAATCCAGTTTGGGTGGAGCAATGGCCGCTTTCTAAACAAAAATTAAAAGCGCTCGAGGAGCTTGTGGAGGAGCAGTTAAGAAAAGGACACATTGTAGAAACTGATAGCCCTTGGAATTCTCCGGTTTTTATGTTTCAGAAACCGGGGAAAGACAAGTGGCGCCTCCTCCAGGACCTCCGTCAAATTAACAATGTGATTGAGGACATGGGGTCTCTCCAACCAGGAATGCCTTCCCCAACTATGCTCCCCGAAAATTGGAAATTGGCCATAATTGATATAAAGGATTGTTTTTTTCAAATTCCCCTACACCCGGACGATGCCACACGTTTTGCGTTCTCGGTACCCACCATCAACCGAGAAGCCCCAAGGAAGCGCTATCACTGGCGGGTACTCCCTCAGGGGATGAAAAACAGCCCAGTTATCTGCCAGTGGTATGTTGCCTCCTTGTTGTCCCCTGTCCACGCAGCCGCGGGACAGGCCATCATCCATCATTATATGGATGATGTCCTGGTGTGCGCCCCGACTGACGATGAGCTGACACATGCGCTTGACCTGACAATCAATGCATTGATTGCTGCAGGGTTCGAGCTGCAGGAGGAGAAAGTTCAGAGGATGCCACCCTGGAAGTACCTCGGGCTGGAAATCGGCAAGCGGACCATTGTTCCGCAAAAATTGGCAATAAAAACAAAGGTAAGTTCTCTCGCGGATGTCCACCAGCTGTGTAGGGCTTTGAATTGGGTAAGGCCCTGGCTAGGTTTGACCACCAAAGACCTAGCCCCCCTTTTCAATTTATTGAAAGGGGGAGAGGAGCTTAGTTCTCCTAGGGCCCTTACCCCAGAAGCGGAAAAAGCTCTGGAAAGGATACAGGACGCTATGTCCTCAAGGGAAGCTCATCGATTTGACCCCGAGCTGCCTTTCAAATTTATTATATTGGGAAAGTTGCCACACCTCCACGGGATGATCTTTCAGTGGAAAGACATCCCGAAAAAGGACCGAGACGGGAAAGATCCACTCTCCATCATAGAGTGGGTCTTCCTGAGCCATCAGAGGTCCAAGAGGATGACCCGGCCACAGGAGTTGGTGGCTGAGCTGATCCGGAAAGCAAGGCTCCGGATCAGAGAATTGGCCGGTTGTGACTTTGTGTGTATTCACATCCCAATCAGGTTGAGATTGGGCCAAATTTCAAAGTCAATGTTGGAACACCTGCTTCAAGAGAATGAAGCTTTACAGTTCGCTCTGGATTCCTTTACTGGGCAAATTTCAATTCATCGGCCTGCCCACAAAATTTTTAATCAGGACGTCAAATTTGTATTATCACTAAAAGAGGTTCACAGCAGAAGGCCACTCAAAACCTTAACAGTTTTCACCGACGAGTCCGGAAGGTCCCACAAGTCAGTTTTGACTTGGAAGGACCCTCAAACTCAGCAGTGGGAGGCTGATGTAGATGAGGTGGATCACCTCAATTTGCTGAGTTGGCCGCAGTCGTTAGGGCCTTTGAGAGGTTTCCCAAACCTTTCAATTTGGTTACAGACTCCGCATATGTAGCGGGGGTGGTGTCCAGAGCGGAACAGGCCATCCTTCAAGAGGTGTCCAACATTGCATTGTACGATTTGCTCTCGAAATTAGTTAAGTTAGTCTCCCACCGAGAGCAACCTTTCATTGTGATGCACACTAGGTCACACACGGAATTGCCGGGGTTCATCACGGAGGGAAACAGGAAGGCAGATGCCCTCGCTGCCCCTGCCGAGATGGCCCCCCTGCCGAACGTCTATGAGCAGGCAAAACTCAGCCATCAACTGTTCCATCAAAATGCGCCTGGCCTTGTTCGCCGCTTCCACCTAACGCAGGAACAGGCCAAGGCAATTGTGGCCGCGTGTCCGTCCTGCTCCCAGCATGCTGTACCAACCTTGCATGCGGGGGTTAACCCCCAGGGGCTGAGGAGCTGTGAGGTGTGGCAAACCGATGTCACCCATTTCCCACAATTCGGCCGCCAAAAGTATATACATGTGTCCATAGACGCATTTTCCGGGGCTGTGTTCGCTTCTGCCCACACAGGGGAGAAAGCGGGGGATGTCATTAAACACCTCATCCACGCTTTCTCCTTTCTGGGCATCCCAAAGGAACTCAAGACCGACAACGGCCCAGCGTATAAGTCCAGGGAGCTCTGCAGCTTCCTGCAGCAATGGGGGGTGGAGCACAAGACCGGCATCCCCCACTCCCCCACAGGTCAAGCCATGGTTGAGAGGACCCATGGTACCATCAAAAGAGTTCTACATCAACAGCAGCGGGTCCTCAAAGTAGAAACACCAGCAGTCAGACTGGCCAGGACACTTTTTACTATCAACTTTTTGAACTGTTCCTTTGAAGGTCTCAATCCACCGATCATAAGGCACTTCGGGGCAAGCTCCTTGTTCTCCATCTGAGAAAGGCCCCCGGTCATGGTCAGGGATCCTGAGTCTGGAAGGACGGAAGGGCCACATGACCTGGTCACGTGGGGACGTGGATACGCATGCGTGTCCACCCCCACGGGACCAAGGTGGATTCCATCCAAGTGGGTGAGGCCCTACGTCTCTAAGGGCTCAGGATCCAAAAAAGTCATCAGTCCGCAGGTGGCAGACGCACCGTGGAGGCGGAAGAGGAAACAGAGGCAACATCATTGGGCGGAGCTTCCTTTCCCCTACTGTTCCTACCCTGAGTAACCTTGTGTTTAGTGTTTTTCAGTTTTAACATGGCAACCACCCAGACCGGATTCCCCGCTCCGAGGAAATTCCACCTAACTCTCGGAGCCCTGATATCGCTCAGCCTGTGTCTCTCAGTCGTCAGATGGCTGGTCCCGCAACCAAAAGCAAACGTGTGGGCCACCCTGGCGAAGGTGATGGGACAAGACCACATCTGCCTGTCAGCCACCTCGGCAGACAGCCCCCTCTCCACCTGCCTTGTGGGGATCCCTTTTAAGCCCCAAGACTTCCCGCCTAAATTCCTGCAAATCGTAAGAGAAATCAATGTTAAAGCAGCGCGGGAAGGCCCGTCATCTTTTAAAAATCCTCATTTGAATTTTGATGTTATAGGCAAGTTAATTTTCCCGGTTGAGAATCCATTTGCTTTATGGCCCCAATACCTTTATACCCTTTCTCCTTTAAGTTCCCCCCTTAATGAAATAGAGCTTTTGGCTTCAGCGAATGCCTCCCTTTGTGTTAGATTTGAGTTCTATCCCCCAAGAGGGCAAGAAAGGCTGTACCCAAAAGTCCACCCAGCTAGTTTTAGATCCAACAGCTGGTGTAGGGAAATGGTCAAACTTAAAAGACCAACCACTTGGGACAACAAGCCTTGGGCCCTCCCGAAGGGAGTTTTCTTTATTTGTGGTGACCGGGCCTGGGCAGGCATCCCCCCTCGCCACGTAGGAGGACCTTGCACCTTAGGGAAACTGAGCTTGCTGTCGCCCAACAAAACCACCCTGATTAATTGGCACAACAAAACTTCTACTCATTCAGCGAGTCAGAAAAGAGATTTGGGAGCATTGAACCCAGATTGTGACTCAGAAATTGTACATTGGGACAAAACTAAAGGAGTAGCAGTCACAATCTTCTTACCATGGGTTTCAATTGCGAAAGCCCTAGGCGAATTGGCGCACCTAGAGTGCTGGGTGGCCAAGCAAGCCAATTTAACATCAGACGCCCTTGCAAACCTCCTAAGTGACGAGGAGATAACAAGGCAGGCGACCCTTCAAAACCGGGCGGCCATCGATTATTTACTCCTGTTGCATGGCCACCGGTGTGAAGAATTCGAGGGGCTGTGTTGTTTCAACTTAACATCGAAAGCCGAGGACGTCCACACTGCCATCCGACAGATGCGAGAGATGGTGACAAACATAAAAAGAGAAACAGACGACTGGCTGAGCGGACTCTTTACTAACTGGGGAATCTCTGGCTGGGTTTCCTCCATCATAAAGACTGTATTGCTGTGTTTGTTTTGTTGCTAATTATGCTCGCATTCAGTTTACTTAAAAGGATGTTGTATAATTTAATTTCTGCCACCACACACTCCCCCTCAGTCAACCATGTCATCGCGCCGACTGAGGAGAGCCCTGAGGAGGAAGGACTGGAGTTAGAGGAGGTGCTGGAAGGGGCCCCAGAAGGTGACAGAAGAGATCCGGATGAAGAAGAGCATGGACTGGGGTACCCAACGCAGCATCACTGACCTCCCTCTTCCGTTCCAGTCCCACTCCTCTTGAAAAAACAAAAAAGGGGGAGATGTGGTGGTGTGAGAGAGGTTTTATTAAGTTATTAAGTTATTTTTGTAAGATTTTTGAGTTATTTTTATAATGGTTGAGTCCACTGTATACCCCTGTGTTCTGTATTGGTTTTCCCCTTATGAGTTAGGTTATTTAGTCCACTGTATAACCAAACGTTTTCTGTCATTCATTCCTTCCCTGCACCTGCTGCTGTCAATCCCCCCTCTCTCCTCGTGGTCGCCCTGTCTGTCACTTCAAGAGCCTTCCCTGGATTCTGGAAAGATCCAGGAGAGGTGTCGAGTGATAGGCTGGTGCCCGGGGAATCCCCTCCTCCCCTCCTGTGATTTGTTAATGGTTCAAAGGTTGACACCCCTGTTACCACCCCCGTGTTCCCTGATTGGCTGACCTGTTGTCAGCCCTCCCCTGTTTATAAGTGGCTGTCAAGCTTTGATCTGGGCTCTTCTGGGCAGCAGGTAGTGGGGTGCAGAGCTCCGTGCTCCCCCCCCCTTCAATAAACCCTCGTTAATACCCTGCTCAGAGGAGTCAGCCTTTCATTCAGCTGCCGCGGTTGCTTGCTACATCTACGTGCCTGTCGCTGGTGGTGGGATCCAAGTTCCCACAGGGAGGAGGCGGCTTGCTCTGCCTGCCACCCCGACCTTACCACGCTGCCGCAGTGAGACCCACTGAGCTAGCCTGTGGCTGCGCTGGTCAGTGCGATTCGGACACTGCGACAGGCCAGTGCTTAGCTGGGGTCACAGTCACTTTCGTGCCCGTGTCTAGGGGGCCTGTGATGTTAATGGCCTCATCACCCACCTGTAACTCACATCCCACCTGGGGTTTCACTTCTGTGATCTTGCGCACAGGGCAAGCTGTTGGCATCTTGTCTTCTTCCGGGCGTTCCCAGGTGGGTATGATCTGGGCAACTATCTGCCCTTTAGGTAGGAATGTTGGTGGGTGAGTGCAGCGTAGCCAGAGAACGAACTTTCCAGGATTGTTATCAAGTGTTCCTGGAAGAATTTTGATCTCTTTTGGGGTGTGTTTGCAGTCCCCCACAACGATGAGCTTACCTTTGACCCTTGGCCAGGTACCCTGCTCACTGTTGTCAACTGACACAAAATTCCAATTGTCGTCTTTCAGGTGCAAACCCTCTGTGAGCTGCAACCTGTAGGGGGTATATTTAGAATTGGTTGTCAAAATCGGTTGTGCCATGTCATGGTCCATGTAAGTCATTTCCAGTGTGTTCTTTTTGCTGCCACCCTGAATGGGGCAATGCAGCTTCTCCTTTTTCCCTTGACTCCCTTTCCCCTCCCCTCCTGCCCGGTCCACCCCATTTTCTTCCTCACGCAGGGTGGACCTGCGCTCTTTCACCAGTTTTTTTGTGAGGGTTTAAACCCTCTCCCTTTTTCCCCTTCCCCTCCCCCTTTTTTGTTTTTGAGGTCCTCTAATTCTTTCTTGAGGGGGCATTTGGAAACCCAATGCCCCAAATTCCCGCACAAAAAACACTTCTGGGAGCCTTGAGCAAAAGGCTTCTTCCCAGTGTTCAGTGTTTTTCGGGAATCTTCAGCTTCCATGGCTGCAACTTGATGAGGTTTGGGCCATGGACCTGTGGATGAACTCCTAAATGGCACCTTTAGCTGACATACCTGAAGCATGTCTGGTAAGGTGGGTTTGGGGTTTAGGGGTAAACTTAAAATTGCAGCACGACATAAATCATTTGCATTCGAAAATGCAATCTCTGTTAAAATGTGTTCCTGAGCCATTTCATTTTTGACCTGAGCTTCAATAGTTTGGGACAGTCTCTCCACAAAATCTGTGAAAGCGATGTCACCAAGATCGGGCGAGGGAGGCAGCGCGGACGCAGCCGCGGTGGGGGGGAAGGGGTGCCGCAGCGCGCACGCGCAGGCACAGGGGTTTGGGGGGGGGCAGCGCTGCGGCGGCGCGCGGGTCGGCCGGCCTGGCACCGCGCGGGGCGGGGCTGGGGCCGCGCGGGTCGGGGCAGGGGGTGGACGGGGCGAGGCCGCGCCACGCGGGGCTGGGGGGGGCGGGGCCGAGCGGCAGGCACCCGACATCACAGGGGTAAGGCGGGGTGGGGGAGGGGGACGGGGCGGGGTCGCACCGTGCGGGCATCACGTCACCGGGGTAGGGAGGGGTGGGTGGCGCTGAGGGGGCGGGGGAGTCCCCTGCCATGCGGTTGCTGCCATCTTGGGGTCCCCAAGCGGACCACGTGGCTTCGGACCCAGATTCCCCCCCCACAGAAAACCGAACGCGGCATTTTTGTACTGGGGAAAGGGGAAGGTCTTGGGCGAACTGGCCGGGTCCGCCCGAGGAATCCCGGCTGGCCCCACGGGGCCAGCGCGGGCGGGGTGGCTGGGGCATCCCGGAGGCTGAGCGGGCGGGCGGGAACCGTGCTGCTCCATTCAGAACGCTTTCCCGGGGACACAGGGGCTGGGGAGAAGAAGGGGGGGGAGGAGGGGGAGAACACATTTCTCTTTCTCGGCTGGGCTCTTTCTGCACTCCCTTTTGAGATTGGATCACCGAATTCACCTTTGTCGCCACAATAAAATACTTTGTAGCCTTTTTGTCCCCTGTTTGAATCAGCCGAATTAATTCCCTTTCTACAGTGCCACAGAAATCTGCGCTGCAGACTCCCTCGGGGGATACTTGGGGAAAATGCAGATGAACCCAGCAAACAAAATTTCTTAACTCGCCATTTGAGATTTTCAATTTGGCATCGTTCACAACAGAAACATAGTTATAATACAACCTTTTCTGAGCAACCGTTAGCTTTCCACCCATGTTTTTATACTAAGTTGCTTTTGAACCCAAACCCAGATGAAAAGCACTCCCCCCGCGGGCCCCGTTCGCTCGAAATCACAGGAGGTTTAACCCTTTAGCTGCACAGCTATTTTTGGAGGATTTTTTTCTCCCCAATAACTTCCCCCTCCCTCGGGGGAACCCTAAAACTGGTAAATATCTCCCGTTGCGGGTATACTTACCTGTTCCTGTGACCTGGGGGATGCGTGGGTCGCGGTAGTCTGCCGCAAGAAGGACTCCGGTCGGGGCCCGAAGCCCCCCTTCTTTCCCCTGGAACTCGTGCTTGTTTAAAAGTCAGTTTCACAGGGGTGCGTGACACCCAGAGACCGTTCTTCAGGCTAAATCCGCCCCAGTCCGTTCTCAGGGTCCACCTCGTCTCCAGGGGCCCCTGCGTGGGCGTCGGATGCTCTGTCATGGCGGGGCCGTGCCCCACGTGGTCCAAGCTGCTTCTGCCGGCGTGGTGTGCCCCAGGTTGGAGCTCCAATCTCTGTGTCTGGTTCTGTCCCCACATCGGGTGGGAGCTGACCTCTGGCTAGCTCAGGTCAACACAGCCACAGAAGGTCCCCGTTCGTTTCGGCTTCTCATCTTAGCAGCTGGACCCAATAGTGTCATGACAGCAACAGCAGCAAAAGAGAAAAGGCTGGCTCTCAGCTTAGCAGGTTAAAAGATGTTTATTAGCTCAAGAGCTGAGGAGCAGAGAGAGCGCTCCGGGCTGAGAGCTCCAAGCTGAGAGGCTGAGCGGCTGAGAGACTGAGAGAGTCTCTCTGCCATCTTATAAGCAGGGGAGGGGTTCCAGGGGGGTTACAACAAGACAACAAATCAGGGTGTTATAAATGAGAGGACCAAATTCGATAAATCAAAATTTGGAAATTTATTAAGAGACAAAATAACAGTCTCGGACAGCCACAATTAAAAGGACAGCGTCGAGCCCGGGGTCGGTGCCGGGTGAACAACGATAACACACTCTGCCAGTCTGTTATCCCCCAAGTTCACATCTGGGGTTTGCAGCAGCCTCTTTTTATACACTGGATCGTGGAGAGAGGCCTGAGATGATGTAAGTCCTCCATCTGAAGCAGCTTCATTAAGTATGCAAGTTTCAGTTCTAAGAGTCTGAATGGATCAGCGGAGGAGGCAATGCTGTCGATGGTTGGTTCCAGGTGTGGTGTAGACATGCTGATTTTGGCCGGAGACCATCGAGATACAGATCTGAAACCATCATCGGGTTCTCCGGGCTATCATCTCTGTGTTCCGTTGCCCTTTGTTTCCTTTCAGCGATTCCTGGCAGTGACAGTCTTTTGTCCTCCTTTCTGGTAATTCCAATCAAGCTCTTTCCGTGTCCCTCCCAAACCTTTTCAGGCTAGGGATATTTTGTATTCTGTTGAATCCCTCTTCTTCCCAAGTTAACCCACAAAATGCTAAAACAAAACCTAACTTCTAACATGCTACTTTATACAGGACTTATAATCATACATTCAGTATTACAATTTATATTCTATTAACATGAAGTAACTTCAGAGCAGATGTTACATTCCTTTTTAACGATCTGTAGCCAAAGCATGTTAGTGTCTCTCTCCTGGTAGTTAATGCATGTTTTTGTCTCCCTCCTGGTAATTCTTAATCATGTTATGTCTCGTGTTTCCCCCTCCCTTGTCCTTTCAAGCGAGAGGAATTCCTGCACCCTCTTCTGAGTTGCTTAACTCTGAGTTAACTCAGAGTTTGTTGGATTAAAATAAAACCTTACATTTATTTAGATGATATTAAATTTTATCTATCAACACGAATTAACTTTAGGACATATATCACAATCCCCCCTCTTCTAAATCCACCAATTTAATTCGTGTTCTGGTTATAGTCTTTTTTCTCTATCAAGATAAAAAAGCCTCTTAACCATTTTAATTATTCAGGTTATATTTCTCCAGTTGTCTCGTTCCAATAGGTTTTTTCTACGCTTCCTTCTTGCATTCGAGCTTCAAATTTTTCTAACACCTGAGCAGCTTTACTCCTTTTCTCACTCAATTTCATGATTTTTGGGACTGCCTTTGTTTTATTTGCTCCCCCTGAGGCCAATTCAGGGTCCATAGGGAGTGCTGCTATTTGCATTCCCTGGACTACTGTATGGATTAATCTAATTAGACAGGGTATCAGACAGGGCAAGAAGACTAATCCAGCTACAGAACACAGGATAAAAAATCCCACCTTTTTCCACCAATCTCCTGCCCCAAATAGTTGATCCCACCAAGAGGCTTGGAGTATAGAGTTCCATTTCTGTACTGGGACATGTGCTACTTTTTTAATTTCTGCAGCTAAATCTCTAATTGTTTCTCCATAGTCATTGATTTCTATGCAACACTCCGAGTCATTAAATTTTCCACGCACACCCCCTTCTTCTGCCAATAAATAGTCCAGGGCAATTCTATTTTGGTATACAAATGCTCTCATCTGCGAGTGCTGTCGGGCTAACAGCTCTAGAGCATCCGAAGTGTGATTTGAAACTATTTCTACTACAGCCTGTAACCTGATCAATCGATTTAATAAGTATACTGGGGTTCGGTAGCCCCAGCTCCCATCTTGGGCCCATGTGGCAGGGCCATAATACTCTATAATGCGCTCTGCAGGCCACTCCTCCTCTCCCCATTTCTGATTCCCCCCTACCTGTGGAAATTCTCTCTTTATCTCTCGTCTCCTCCTGCTGAGAGTCTCATATAAAGGAGCCCCTAGTAAATTACTGCCCGTTCGGGGAAGTGTAAAGAATGAGGGTCTAATCATTCCTAGGGTGCAGGACCCTTTCCACTTACGGGGTAGCTCGCTATAAGCTTTCTTCCCACAAATCCAGTAGATTCCACTTGGGGCTTTCCATCTGATATATATGTTCTCTGGGTTTTCCCAAAATCCCGCTAAGTCAGTCAGGGAATAGTATGGGTTAGCATTTGTTAACTGGTGCCAGCAGAGTCCAATTTCTTCTATCCATTTACACCCTTCTTCTCTTTTCTTTCCCCAATACCCGTTAGGGGGTTCGGGTTGCCACATTTTGGACTTATTATTAGAATTTACAGTTAGGGTGGATAGGCATGGGGTGTAACCTACTGTCTCACTGTATGTATTTCCTTCCCTGCTAATGCAAATTGTCCCTATTACCCGTTCATCCAGTGTCCATCCCTCTGGTCTAGTCATTGTTTTTAAGATTTTGTTATCCCATCTGAGCAGTTGTTCAGGGGCCAAACTCTCACCTTTCCAGGGCCACCTTTCTGCTGATCTCAATCCCCCACAGATCCAGCAGTTAGTTAGCCCCAATTCGGTGGCAATTTCTTGCACTAAATCCAGGAAGAGATTCTTGCTGGAGGCCGACAGGCTCCAGTCACTAGATTCTCTTTCTAATTGCTCATATTGCTCACTAAGTGTCCTCATCCTTTCTTGCTCCATTCTTTTCCTCTTTGCTTCTAATTCCTGCCTTTTTAGCTCTAAGGCTACCTTTTGTATCTTGTTTTCTGGGTCCAATCCTTCTTCATCTTTAGAAAAACAAAACACCTTTTCTAGTTTCAGACATACCCTTTCATCATTCTCACTCAGCAAATCCAGCAATATGGGTCCTCCGCTTAAAGAACTGGTTTGCAATTTCTTATTCTGTCCCACCCAATATGTTTTCCCATTAAGGGTACACATGTCTAGCTTTTTCTTATCATAACACAATTGGTTCACTTGTAAGTATCCCACAAAGGTACTCTCCTTCTTCCCCCCAATCCATACAGTTTTATTACATTCCATGCAGGTGGGAATAAAAGGTAAGCCTTTTAGTTCCCTTCTTTTCCTAGACATTGCCAGCGGGTTATTGGTTTTGTTCATTTGAAGCCCACTATTCAATTTGTAGTCCCCTCCCTTTTGCAATGTAGACCAGTCTACTCGTACCCTGGATTTCGAGACCTGATCCCAGGCAAGTTCTGAGTGAACCTCTGGGGGGTCAGTTCCTTTCCCCGTCTCCTCCTTGAGGTTGGGAAGGCCATTCGTGGGGTACACGGCTAGGCTCAGGGTCACCAGGGTTACCCACAGGCGTATCCCTCTGCTCAACCCTTCGCCCGTTGGGGTGCCACCAGCGGTGGGGTAAACCATCTTCCTGGCAGCAGGGATATTCTTCAGGGTTCCTACGGGTGCTCCTTTGAGCATATCGCCTTTTGAATTGTTCCCACCTGGCTAATTTCACTTGGTCAGCTAAACAGGGTACTTTCACTGTTCTCCTGCACTCAATCACAAGTGGCTCCGCTCTTTTATTTAGTCCTCCCCTTATTCCGTTTGTGAAATAATGAAACCACTCAGGAGAATCCAATTCAAAAAGACCCGATTCTGTGGCAATGTATAGAAATAGATTTGTAAGCCTGCTCTCCTCCTCAAAGCAATGTTCACATAAACCCCACGGCCTGGCCCCTCTGTAACAATGAGTCACCCAAATCTGTTTACAATACCTGCACTTAAAATGAGCAAAGGGATAGCAGGGACATCCTGCTTGGTTACAACTTATCCGATAAGCGCTGGTCATTAGGTTTCCCGATGTATCTTCAGCTTTAAGTCTCCCGGAGCTGAGGTGATTTTCCACTGCGGAGAGCTGCTTTGCCGTTCAACTCTTTTCACCCGAGATGAGTGTGTCCAACCCTTTTCTGCTGTCCTCACTGCTGTGTCAGTGGTGAGGAGGATGAGGAAAGGTCCCTCCCAGTGCGGTGACAATGGGGCTTCTTTCCACGTCTTGATCAGCACCTGGTCTCCCGGCTGGATTTTGTGAATAGCAAATCCCAGAGGTGTGCCTTGTGCTATTAGTCTGCGTTTTCGGAGCTCCTGTAAATTTTTGTTAATTAAGACAAGATAAGACTGGATCTGGCAATCTTCTATTCGGGGGTGTCCAACCGGCATTCCATGCTCATATGGCATTCCATATAGCATTTCAAAGGGGGACAAACCAGAACCTGAATGGGGTTGGGTCCTAACATTTAGGAGAGCTAAAGGAAGGCACCTCACCCATGACATTTTCGTTTCTAGCATAAGTTTGGATAATTGAGCTTTTAGAGTCTGATTCATTCTTTCCACCTGGCCTGAACTCTGAGGGTGCCAAGGAGTGTGATATTCCCATCTGATCCCCAAGGCCTCTGATAAGTGTTTTATGATCTTTGATGTGAAGTGAGTTCCTTGGTCTGAGTCTAGAGAGCCAGGGATCCCATATCTAGGTACTATTTCTTCCAGTAACCTTCGAGCCACGGTTTGTGCTGTTGCCCTGGGGCTAGGGGATGCTTCCACCCAATGTGTTAATTGGTCCACTATTACCAGTAAATACTTATACCTTCCTATTTTGGGTAGCTCAGTAAAATCTACTTGAATCCTCCCAAAGGGACGGTATGCTAAAGGTCGTCCCCCTGGTATATTTTGCCTGATTCTTGACTTATTAATTTTCTGACACACTAGGCAATTCTGAACTTCCTGCTTCGCTAATTCGAAGATACCTTTGCATCCAAAAAACTTCCGAAACTGGTCTGCTAATGCCTGAGTTCCCCAGTGGGTTTGAGAATGCAATCTCTTCAGTATCTTTCAGGCATATGCTTTTGGAATTAATTCTCGACCGTCAGTGAGTTTCCATTTCCCATTCTCTAAGGTACCTCCTATCTTTTTAAAATCCTCGATTTCTTTTTCTGTGGGATGCAGAGGAAATTCCTGGGGACCTTTTGGTATGTTCTCAGGGATTTCAAGGGTGAGAAGAGCTGCTTTTCTGGCTTCCTGATCAGCTAAATTATTTCCCCTTATTCTGAATTGTAATCCTGCTTGATGACCCTTTACATATACTACGGCAATAGCTTTTGGTTCTCTTACCGCTTCGAGGATTTGTCTTATTAAGTCCTCATGCACTAGGTTTTTTCCTCGAGTGTTTATTAGTCCCCTTTCCTCCCAAATTTTTCCAAAAGTATGTACCACTCCAAAAGCATACTTAGAGTCAGTAAAGATGGTCCCTGTTTTCCCTTTCAGCTCTCTTAGGGCTTGTAATACTGCATACAATTCACATGCCTGGGCTGACCAAGAAGCGCTTAGGGGACCCGATTTGACCACCTCCCCGGTTTTCCCATTTATGATGGCATACCCTGATTTTCTTTTTCCTTCTATGACTCGGGCCGACCCATCTACAAACCATTTCTCCCCCTCATCTAATTCTTCATCTTCCAAGTCCTCCCTTACTTTTGTCTGCAATTCTATCAAGTCTGAACAAATATGCATAGGCTTCCCCAGTGCTTCCCCATACAGAAATCCTGCTGGATTGCTTGCTTGGGTTGTTCTCAATTCCAGTTCTGGAGCATGGATGAGGATGGCCTCATACTTTAAAAGCCTCGCATCCGTGAGCCATTTTTCAGCTTTTTGTTGTAAGATAGTTCTCACATTGTGTGGGGTATAGACTACCATATGAGCTCCAAATGTGATCTTTTTAGCTTCTTCTACTAATAAGGCCACAGCCACTATGGCCTGCAAACATGTGGGCCATCCCCTGCTTACAGGGTCTAATAATTTTGAAAGGTAGCTTACAGGTTTTTTTATCTCCAGCCCATTCCTGTGTTAAAACCCCGTAGGCTGTGTGATTACTTACATCCACAAATAACTGGAACTTTTTGTTTATGTCGGGGAGGCTTAAGACAGGTGCAGTTACCAAGGCCTCCTTTAGCCTTTGCAGTTCCTTGTCATCCTGTTCAGTCCATTTTATCTTGTCCTTTGTCAATTTTTCGTATAGGAATTTTGCCTTATCACTATACCCCTCTATCCACTGCCTACAATAACCCAACAGCCCCAACAATTGGCGTACCTGCCTTTTGTTCTTGGGGGAAGGCAGTTCTAAAATCCCGGCTATTCTTTCTGGATCCAACTTTTTCTTTCCTCTTATGAGCCAGTGTCCTAGATATTTTACTCCTGGCTCGGTGAATTGTAATTTCTGTTTAGACACCTTCAAACCCTTTTCCCCCAAAAAGTTTAATAATTCAGTGGTACACTCCCTTACATCCCCTTCTGTTTCACCAGCCACTAATAAGTCATCTACATACTGCAAAATCTTTGTCCCTTTCCTGGGAGAAAATTGACTTAGCAATTGCTCTAGGGCTTGTCCAAATAAATTGGGTGAGTCCACAAACCCTTGAGGAAGTGAGGCCCATCTTAGCTGTTGTTTGCGATTAGTGTCAGGGTCTTCCCATTGGAATGCAAAGAAGTCCCGACTGCCCTCGGCTAAAGGGCAGGTCCAGAATGCATCTTTTAGATCTATTGACACTATACCATGTGTCCTCGGGGGAGACTCTATTTAGAAGAGTATATGGATTGGCAACTACAGGAAACCGTGTCTTTGTCCTTTCATTTATTGCTCTTAAATCTTGCACTAACCTATAGCTTCCATCTGTCTTTTTAATGGATAAAATCGGGGTGTTATGCCTTGACATGCAAGGTTCCAAAATGCCCTTTTTTATTAGATCCTCTATGATGGGCTTCAGTCCCCGTCTTCCTTCTAAAGGGATAGGATATTGTTTGATCCTTATGGGGTCCTCGGGTCTCTCTATTTCAACTGAAATAGGGGTCATGTCTAGCTTCCCAGCCTCCCTCCCTGTGTGCCATACTTTAGGGTTAATTTTATCTTCATCCTCACATGTTAGTTTATATATACTAACTACGATCCGTGAATCCCTTTCAATTAAGTTAATACCCAGTGCTACTATCAGATGCCTTCCTAACAAGTTATAATCAGCTTCCTCCACCAATAACATGTCCCCGCAACAAAATTTAGTATCTGATTCAATTTCTACATTCTTTACTATGGGAACTTTAAAAGGTTCCCCTTTTGCCCCTATAACCACCATAAAGTCCTTGCTGACCTGGCATCCTGGGGGTAACTGTTTAAATGTGCTTTTCTCGGCCCCAGAGTCTACTAAAAAGTCCATCTTCGTTCCCTTGGGTCCAATTTTTAATGTTATCAAGGGCTCTTCTGATGTTATGGACCCCAAAATGTACAGCCCCTGACATCCCTAATCTTCTTGAAACATCCTTTCATCCCTCATCCTTTTCGGGCAATCCCTTTTTACGTGTCCTTTTTTCTTACAGTAAAAGCATTCCAACCCCTCTGCTCGATTCACCAGGGTCCCTTTCTGTGGACGCACTGGTCCCTTCGATGGTCCTTTCTTTAGAGGTTTTTCTGAAGCCCGGGGCCGTTCCTGTTTCTGGGCTTCCCTTACAGCTGCTACCAGTACTCGAGCTTGTATTTTCTGCCTTTCCTCATCTCTCCTCATATATATTTTCTGAGCTTCCCTCAATAGCTCCTGTAATCCCTTCTCTTGCCACCCTTCAATTTTCTCTAACTTTTTCCGTATATCCTCCCATGATTTTGCTACAAACTGGGTTTTTAGCAAGACTTCTCCCACAGGAGAGTCAGGGTCTGTTCCTGAATATATTTGTAGACTTTTCCTTAACCTTTCTAACCATTCGGTAGGGGTTTCCTCCTTCCCTTGGCATTCCCCAAAAACCTTACTCAGATTCTGCCCCCGGGGTACGGCTTCCCTGATTCCCTGAATGATTATGTTCCTCATATCGATCATATTTCTTCTACCCTCCTCGGTCTGGGCATTCCATCGGGGATCCTGGCTTGGCCATTTCTGATCTCCCGGGGTACTTTGAGGGTTCCGCCGCTCCCATTCCCTTATTCCTGCCTGTCGTATCATTTCTCTCTCTTCCGTGTTGAATAAGGACCTCAAAATGGCTGTGAGATCCTCATAGGAATATATACTAGTTCCCAAAAACTCATCCAGCCTTTCAGATACTCCTAAGGGGTCATCCATAAGCTTTCCCATCTCCTTTTTGAAAGCTCTCACATCGCTGGTGTTAATCGGGACGTTTACGTACCCGATAATTCCAGGGGCGGTTGGTACTTCTCTTAAGGGAAATAGATTAGCCTTCTCACCTTCCCCTTCACTCTCTGCCTCATTCATTCTCTTTAGCTGTCTCCTAGTCCTCCTAGCGGGTGGGGTATGCTTAGCTTCTGCTGGGACCTGCGGTGCCATGGGAGCGGGACTAAAGAACGCCGCCAGATCTAATTCAAGCGGCTGGCCATCGAGGAGCGGGGCAGGAGCATGGGGAACCTGCACCACCCCCCCGATAGCCGAGGAGCCGGCACCGGTTCTAGCGGGGGAGGGAGCCCAACCGGGGGGAGCGGGGCCCCAGGTTGTGACCTTAACGGAGGGGCAGATGGAGGGGGTGAGGGTCCGGGGATCCCTTGCCCCAAAGGATCTCCCAATCTCCCGGGGTTTTGAGGTTCATCTGGACCTGGGAGGGGAGGGGGCGAGGGCACTATGTAAGGTGGGGGAAGGTTATCTAAAGGTTCCCACTTATCCCCTGAGACAGAGGTAGGACACTTTAATTTCACAGGGAAAATCCTAGCATCGATCTTTTCCCAGATCCCTGCATATCCCTGTTCCTCTTCACTTCCCCTCTCCTTAACATAAAGTGTTAGTGCTTTGCAAACCCATTCCTCAAATGTCCCAAAAATGGGCCATGTTACATGGTCCCGTATTTCCACCCCTCCCCATATTTCCATACAGTAATGCACCATCTGACTCTTTGACTTCTTTCTCCTTATGGGGCACTCGTCCCAATGTTCTAACATCCATCCCAATGGACTCTCAATCGGGATTTCAGGGATACCTTTACCGGTTCCCTGTTTGGCTTTTCTTAAAGCCTTTTTACTATTCTTACTTTTCATTTGCCCCATGGTATGGGTCCACCAGATACTGTCCCTTTAAGAGTGATCGCTCCCCCTCAGGGTGTTCTCTGGTGATTGCGAGCTCTCCTTTCTCTCTTCCTTGGACCTTTCCCGGTCCTAGGCTGAAAAGTTTACCAGTCCCCGGAACTCTTGTAAGGACGTAACCTTCCCTTTCAGCCTTCCTGTGACAGATCCCCCCTTTCTGAAAACTCCCTGAGTTTTCAGGGCTTAATGTGTGAGGTGCGTTTTACCCCCGAAACTTTCGCTTCCCCCGCAACCGACCACGCCCCTCGCGGGACAATGGAACTGCGATTTTGGGGTCCCACTCGCTTCGTGATAAAATCACGTCTCACTCACACACTCGGTCACCCCCACTCAACCACGCAATACTTACGATCCTTTTCCTGCGTGGGCTCTTCGTGCACGTAGACATTTACCAGTAGATTTCTTCGCCGCGGCTCTGGAGGCTCTGCTCCCCAAAACCTCCCCGAGTTCCCCGAGAGCTCTGACCTCGCCTATCCCCTTTTAAATGTGGCTTTTTGCTGTTTTAGTCCGTCGTGTGGTTGATCGGTTCCACCCGGCTCTCCCAGCTCTGCCAGGCCGCTGAATTCAGCAGGGTGCCTCCTGGTCAGAGACAGGGGTCCGACGGGGGTCCCGGTATCACTCCAATCACATCGGGGTCACCAGAAATTGTTATAAATGAGAGGACCAAATTCGATAAATCAAAATTTGGAAACTTATTAAGAGACAAAATAACAGTCTCGGACAGCCACAATTAAAAGGACAGCGTCGAGCCCGGGGTCGGTGCCGGGTGAACAACGATAACACACTCTGTCAGTCTGTTATCCCCCAAGTTCACATCTGGGGTTTGCAGCAGCCTCTTTTTATACACTGGATCGCGGAGAGAGGCCTGAGATGATGTAAGTCCTCCATCTGGAGCAGCTTCATTAAGTATGCAAGTTTCAGTTCTAAGAGTCTGAATGGATCAGCGGAGGAGGACAATGCTGTCGATGGTCGGTTCCAGGTGTGGTGTAGACATGCTGATTTTGGCCGGAGACCATCGAGATACAGATCTGAAACCATCATCGGGTTCTCCGGGCTATCATCTCTGTGTTCTGTTGCCCTTTGTTTCCTTTCAGCGATTCCTGGCAGTGACAGTCTTTTGTCCTCCTTTCTGGTAATTCCAATCAAGCTTTTTCCGTGTCCCTCCCAAACTTTTTCAGGCTAGGGATATTTTGTATTCTGTTGAATCCCCCTTCTTCCCAAGTTAACCCACAAAATGCTAAAACAAAACCTAACTTCTAACATGCTACTTTATACAGGACTTATAATCATACATTCAGTATTACAATTTATATTCTATTAACATGAAGTAACTTCAGAGCAGATGTTACATTCCTTTTTAACGATCTGTAGCCAAAGCATGTTTGTGTCTCTCTCCTGGTAGTTAATGCATGTTTTTGTCTCCCTCCTGGTAATTCTTAATCATGTTATGTCTCGTGTTTCCCCCTCCCTTGTCCTTTCAAGCGAGAGGAATTCCTGCACCCTCTTCTGAGTTGCTTAACTCTGAGTTAACTCAGAGTTTGTTGGATTAAAATAAAACCTTACATTTATTTAGATGATATTAAATTTTATCTATCAACACGAATTAACTTTAGGACATATATCACAAGGGGATTCAGGGGGTAACAAGGTGTGCCCACCCCCAAGCCTTGGACCACTAAAATCCAGAGCTAAAGGAATTCCCCCCAGGGGACCTATCACCTGAAGCCTTCTCCCTGAGATTTCGTAACCTGGGAGGGCTCCTCAAAGTGATAGACAAGCTGCCCCAGAGGGAGGAAGGTGGGAGGACTGACACAAAACACTTTGTTATACAGAAAACACAAAAAGGGTTACAATACTGGGGATACAGTGAAATGAACCATAACATAAACTTCTTATAAAAACCTAATAAAACAGTTCTGCACCACCACACCATTGCAAGACTGATAAAATGATATCAGCCCATTGTGAGATGCTCTGCCCAGGGGGAGGAGCCAAGCATTCCCACCTGGATATAATCTGGGATTTGGGACAGCACAGGCAGCCTTACCCACTGGATTCCCAGAGGACAAAAGCTACCAGACCTTTCTATAAGAACACTGCTTCAACAAGACCGCTTCATCTGGACTGCTACCACCACGGTTTCAGGTTGTATTCTGACTCTGTCAGTGATCTTTTGTACTATTGCATTTGTTTTATTTTATTTTATTTTACCTTTTTTTTTTTTTTTTCTTTCCTATTAAATTGTTTTTTCTGACTTGGAGTTTCTTGCTGGTTTTGCCTTTAAGCCAGCACACAGTGGTACAGCTTCTAAAGGTATTAAACAATGGCAGCTTCTTTGAAGTGAATTGGAGTTTACAAATTATCTGAAGTCTATTCTGCAGATTAATTCTGCAGAATTAATCACACTAAATGTTAGGACTAGAAATAGAAGGTATCTTGGCTGGGAGTCCAGGCCCCTCTATCATTAGGAATTAAATTATATAATCCTCTTTGCAAATGTTACAAGCTTTATTTTACAATTAATTTGATCTCTTCCCTGACTATTGCTGTGAAATGGTTATCTAAACACTCTAAAACCTTACTCCCAGTGTGGGCATGATTAGGTAAAATTACAGAATCACTCTAGGTTGGAAAATTGAAATTATGTCATTGAGTCCAACCTGTTACCAGCCCCCACCTTGTCCCCAGCCCAGATTACATTTCAGGCAAAATTTAATATTTCAGGTAGCACATCTCCCAATGGCATATGAGCTTTTTGTTGTTGTTGCTGGAGCAGCATGGATCATGTTCCCACAATCAGTCTCTTAAACACTTCAGGACTTTCCATTTGTATTGTTGCATGTGTGGGATTTGCAATTCTTGATAAACAGATCCTGCTTCCATGTCAGAAGGCACCAGTTGTCTTTGTGGAAATGCATTAGCCTGTTAGACCTTTTCCAGTCTCAAGCCACATCTTTCTGACATTTGAATCAGTGTTGTAAAAACACAATTTTTCTTCCAATTTCAGCTTTCTTAATAAGATATCAGAAAATGTGATTTGATTCTAGTCTTGGTGCTTTTGAAAAGTTCTGCTTTTTTTTTTTTTTTTTTTTTTTTTTTTCCAATAGAAGCTACATTCTTAAAAGAAGTGATATCTTAGGAGTTGAAGCCATAATTAGAGGTAAATTGCTGCCCTAAGGGAAGATGTGTTCTACTTCCTCATTCATTTTCAGTAAAATGTAAGAGTTAGTAAAGTGTTTTCAATATACTACATGTTATGCCAGTTTATATTCATTTGTTTTGTGCCTCCCAAGTAATATGATGAAAGGTAACCCAATTTATCATGATAAACTATACAGGTAATTAGAACCATGTTTAAATCAAATCTGTTACTACACTAAATCTCCATTTAAAATGAGTAGCAAATGGACTTCATAGTGTGTTCAAATGTACCAAATAGCAGAGGGCTATTGAGGGCCCTCCTTTTCGGCTTAAACACAGATGAACATTGGCTGTGCTTGCTGGTTTCAAATGCTTTAACACGCTATACTCCATAGTCTGATACCATGCTACAATCATGCTCTCATCCAAAACTACAGAAAGAAAAATTATATGCTTTGATCTTTTAAAAAATGTGTATTATTTCCAGAGCATTTTTCAATTGTGGTAATAGAGAGAGGAAATGCAAACACAGCCATCAAGAAAACTGTAAGAGACAGTAGCTTGTGATAGAGGCAAACTGGATGAAGGCAAAGTGTTCAAGAAAAATAATAGTTTTTGACTTACCATTGACCCTGAAACAATTGCAATATGTTGATAGGAGATAGGAAATGTGAGATACTAAGATTTCTACAGAATAATGCATCAACTCTCTAGCCAATGGCTGTTCTGTAATTAGTGCACTTCTGGCACTGACACACTTTAAAAAAAAAAAAAAAATTAAGTTATTTTCCTTCCTTCATTTCTTCAGGGCAGGAAGCATGTCAGTGTTTATAAACTGCTATGTAAATGCACAGCACTACATAAATTTTGTTAACAATGAAATAATTCTGTTTCTATGCACAAAATCCAGATATCAAGAGTAACTCTTTTCTAGCCAATGACTCTGTGTAGAAGCATCTCCCAGTAGGGCAGAAGAAAGGGAAGTCCAGAGCAGCAGCTTTGTTTTGTCACACAATTTTGCAGCCTCATGAACAGCTAAGGGTGATCTCAGAGCTGGCCTTATCAATCTGCATGGAAAACATTGACTGAAGATATTTAACAGCACTTTCAGCTTCACTTCTTTCTTATAAAAATCTACTGAGAGTATATGACAAGGTCATTTGCTTGATCTGGTATTTAGAGATATTAAATACTTCAACATTTTGGTAAAATCACAAAACTGAAATGTTAAGAATTTAGAAATCACATACATGCTTACTGAGTCATTAAAAACTGATATAATCATGGACAAAGACCCTCTAACTACTTAAAGTTAGAAAGTGGTATGTTTGTTCACCGGTGGGCAGCACAGGAGTCATCTCTGAAAGGCATGGCTGCCCCGAACAAGGTTATTTGCCCTCTATTTATTTTCCAGGATCTTACATACAATAAATATGCACAACCCCAGCACCTCCCATCCCTGCTCTGTATTAAAATGAGGCTATTAGTCCTTCACATGCGCTGTTCTTCTCCTGAATTGGGTCGGTGGTCTCAAATTGGGTCAGTGGTCTCAAAGGATGAAGTCAGGAGAGTCTTCATCAGGTCTCTGTGACCCTCTGGCATGATCCAAGGTCCCCTGCTTCGTGATTGATTGGTATGAAGTCCAGGTGCTGGCCATTGTTCTTACTGGTTTCAATCTGTTCTTATAACAGTTCACTTACTCCACTTTCTTCTATAAACATACTCAAAATGTAACAATTAGCTCTAGCTTAGGCATCTAGTAATCATTAACTTACCACTTACTAATAAATTGCTTCTAACCCTTAGCTAAAATCTTAACTCTTTAAAATCATGATTCATTTCCCCACTCCTTCTTCAAAGTTAGTAAATTCTTTTACTAATATGTATATTCTTCTTCATCTAGCAAAACTGCACGGTAGGGAGTCCTTTAAGACCGTACCATATCCTCTTAGTGTTACACTTAAAGCTGCTACTCCAATTCCAAACAAGTATTATAACAGACAAAATCAAACTTATACCAACTAAAAGAAACAAAACAATAATCAGATGAACCAAGGTATTGAGCAAACCAGTTGTGGTTGGTAGCCACCCAAAAAGCACATCCCACCAATGATGGGATGGGCCTTCTTCTAACCTTTTAAATACTCTCTGTATAGTCTCTGTGTCATGATGTATTGTAATCAAAATTCTCTTTCCTTCACCTTTAATTTCTTTAAGAATTTCTTTTAATTTGACAAAGTTACAAATGCATAAGTTAAATTAAGTTTCCCAAACATTTCTTCCTTCCTACACAGTTGCATTTCTAACTTTTAGCATCTGAATCAGAGACTTACGGGAGACAAAATCATAAGCTTTCCCTTGGTATTTATATATACCAGTCACATTATAATGCAGTGGTACTGCATTAGCTGTGGCTATAGCGATGGTCATAAGTGCCACAACTGTCCAGGCTATACCTACTTGATTATCCATTACAATTACAGGCCTTCCTATTTTTCGGGGAGCTGTTATACTATACTTATCATTTCACCCACACCCTATTTATTTTCCTGAGAAAGTTTTAATTTCAGTTCATTATCACCCAGTATAACTTTCCAGAGTCCCTCAGGAGCTTTCTTCACTCGGGAGTGATGGATTCGGGTGCTCTGTTCTTTGATCTTGATTGCAGTAAAGGTAGTGAGGAGCACTTGGAATGGTCCCTCCCACTGTGTTTCCAAAGTTTTTTCTGCAAAAGACTTAACATACACATAATCCTCAGGCTGTACATCATGTACTAGTCCATCTAATTCTCTGGTTCGAGCCCCAGCCACATGTTTCTCTATTTCTCTAAGTTGTTTGTTTAAGGCCATCATATATCTGTGAAGGGTTTCTTCCCCTACTTGAGCAGGTGTTGTCCCTTCTTAAATTCCATATGGCCTTCCACACAATATTTCAAAGGGGCTTAGTTTTTCTTTTACTCTTGGCTTAGTCCAAATTCGTAATAATGCTAATGGAAAAGCCAGAGGCCAAGGTAACTTTGCTTCTTGCTTTCTTTACTTGGCCGCTTGACTGAGAATGATATGGAATATGAACTTCCCAGTTTATGCCTAAATGGCAGCTAATTTGTACACAATTTTTAAAATAAAATGTGGCCCCCTATTTGAAGACATTGTGGCTGGGACTCCAATGTGTGGTATTATTTCTTGTAACAGTGCTTTGGTTACCTCTTGCACTTTGGCAATTCTGGTAGGGAAAGCTTCTGGCCATCCTGAAAATGTACCTGTTAGCACCAATAGGTATCAGTACCCTCCTTTTCTGGGTAGTTCTGAAAAATCAATTTGCTATTGCTGCCCAGGTCCATATCCTTTCCCAATTTGCCCAAGCTTTGTTTAGGAATATTTTTGGGATTAGTTTGGAGGCAAAGGCTACATTAATGAGTCACCTGAATTACTGTACTTTGCAAATTTCTGACTATGATTCAGTCTTTCAAATAATTGTACAGAGCATCTATTCCCCAATGTGTTTTCTCATGTTCCTCTTTCACTAATGACTATAGCATGTAAGAGGGGATCATAAGCCTTCTTTTCCCTTTATCTGTAATCACCCACCCCTCTTGATTATAACTTCCATTAAGCCTCTTGTCCTTTTTACTGTACCTTGGCTTACCTTCAGTGGAAATTCACCCATATGGAATTAAGGCTGCCTCAACAGTTTCAACAATTACCTCACCTTTAGCTGCTTCTTTTGCCTTTCTGTCTGCCAGCTTGTTTCCTTCCTCCAATTCAGAGCTCACTTTTTGGTGTGCCTTGATATGCATGATGGCTACCTTTTCAGGTAGCTGGACTGCCTCCAACAGTTTTATTATCTCTTGTGCGTGTTTAATACTCTTGCCTTGTGAATTCAACAGTCCTCTTTCTTTCCAGATAGCTCCATGTGCATGAACTACCCATAATGCATACCTCGAGTCCGTGTAGATATTAACTTTCCTTCTGCCAGCTCTAAAGCCAGAGTTAAGGCAGTTACTTCAGCCTTCTGTGCCGAGGTGTTGGTTGTTAATGGTCCAGACTCTATTACCTCTCTGCTTGTGGTAACCACATACCCAGCATGCCTTCCACTGATGACATAGCTGCTTCCATCAGTGATCCAGGTCTCAGCATTCTCAAGCGGGGTATCTTTCAGATCCAGGCGACTGGAGTAGGTGACTTTGATGGCCTCCAGGCAGTCATGGATCACTGGTTCCACCATACTCCCGCTGAGGAAGGAAGCTGGATTCACAATGTTAGTTACCACAATCTCAACATCATCTTGTTCTACCAGTATGGCCTGGTACTTCAGGAATCTCTGTGGAGAGAGCCAATGTCCCTCTTTCACTTCTAGGACTGCAGACACTGTGTGGGACACTAGCACGGTCATCTTCTGGCCTAGGGTGAACTTGCGTGCTTCCTGGATAGTCACTGCCACTGCCGATGTGGATCTGAGGCACCCTGGCCACCCCTTAGCTGCTGCATCCATCTGCTTAGAGAAGTAGGTGACTGCCCTGCGATACGGGCCCAGGTCTTGTGCTAGTATTCCCAAAGCAATCCCCTGCTTTTCATGTGAGAACAAAAAGAATGGTTTACTCACGTCTGACATCCCAGGGCTGGAGCTGACATGAGGGCCTTCTTTAGTTGATTGAAGGCTCGTGTTGTTTCTTTTGTCCGTTGAAGATCCCTGCTCCCTTCCGTGATCAAGGCATGCAGAGGTTTAACTAACAGCCCATAATTATAAATCCAGAGTCTACACCACCCCGTCATGCCTAAAACGGTTCTCAGTTCTTTTACTGTCTGGAGTTTTGGGGTCTGGCATATTGCTTCCTTGTGATCCTGTCCTAAGGTTCTTTGTCCAGTACTAACCTCGTAGCCCAAATAAATAAGTTTTCCTCATCATTTGGGCTTTCTTCTGGGATACGCGATAGCCCTGTTGGCCCAAAAAATTTAGGAGGCTTACCGTCCACTCCACACATGCCTCTTGAGTTTTGGTAGCTATCAGGAGGTTGTCCACATACTGTAACAGCTGTCCTTTTCCTGATGGAGCTTCCCAGGATTCCAGATCTTGTGCTCCAAACAAGGTGGGCAAATTTTTGAACTCCTGCAAAAGTACTGTCCATGTGAGCTGAGTTTTTCATTCAAATGCAAAAATTTTCTGGCTGGCTTCATGGAGAGGAAGGCAAAAGAAAGCATCCTTTAAATCTAAAACAATAAACCATGTTAGTTCAGGTGTTAAGCAAGTTAACAAAGTGTAGGGATTGGCAACCACTGGGTATAAATCCTGTTATCCTATTAATAGCGCTTAAATCCTGTACTATTCGATATGATCCATCAGGCTTTTTAACAGGCAAAAAATTTTCAATCACTGGGCTAATCCCTTAACTTTTTTTTTTCAGGGGTGTGGTGGTTTCAGGCAGATTTTGGGAGAAATCCTCCCAAGGGGCCCCCCTCCCCTCCCCCAGCTGGTTCGGGAAAAGACTTCCTCAGAGAGAAGTGGAAAAAACCTGTTTATTAAACAGACAAAGCAGTACCAGCACAATACCTGATGACAAGAGCTTCGTGCCGCTTACAGAGGGATAACAAACTTAAAGAAAGAAAGTCTCCTCTTGAAGATCGTCAGTGTGCTCCACCGCTCCGTCTCCGCTGACGTTGGGAGAAAAGGAGATGTGCAGGGCTGGTCTTGGTGGGGTGGGTCCCCTGTGGAGGCCCCCGGTGCTTCCCCAGGTCCTTAGTCTGGAGAGATTGGAACAGTTCCGAGGAGAGGGCAAAAAAGAAAAAAGGAAGGAAAAAAAAAGGAAAAAAAAGAAAAAGGGAAAAAAAGCAAAAAGCTTCAGCTATTCTACAGCGTCTAACTACGCTAGCACTAAACTAACTAACTGCCGGGGAAAAAAAACAACAGAGCTTCTTTCGTCTTGCTGTGTTCCAACTCCCCCGCTTCAAGGTCACTCTGATGAGCAGAGTTTTCCTGGGGAAAAACAAACTGCACTTGCCCTCCCCCCTGCACCCAACAGACGATTGGGGATACACAGTCACCCCAGGACAAGGGGGTATTGCTTAACTCTAACTAGTTGTTTTCTTTCTGTAAACTTGGACTGGGGGTGCATTTTTGCTCTCCTGGTATGTTAGAAGCCCAAATCCAAGGAAATACTTGATCTATTATTTTCCTGTAAATCTCATCTTCACTTTCAACTTTAGCCTCATTAGTTATCTACATCGATCTTAACAATCCCACATATTGTTGGTCCTTAAACTCGAAAGTAATCTCTCCATTTTTAAAGATTATTTTTGGCTCTAATAGTTCCAATAAATCCCTATCCAAAAGTGCTGACGGAGCATTGGGCATATATAAAAACCTGTGAATTCCCCATTGTTTCCCAAGTTTATATTTCAAGGGCCTACAAAAATAGGCTTTTTCAGATTGGCCAGTTACCCCTTTTACCATAAAATAATCTGTTATTGGTATTAAAGCATTATTTAACACCAAATATGTTACCCCTGTGTCTATCAAAAACTTAATTTCTTTTTCTTTGTTCCCTAGTTTTATTATAACTAGAGGGTCTCCTAGGGTAAGATCCTCCGGTTCGCCTCAGTTTTCCTTAACATGAGCATCCACTGCCTCCCCTTTTTGATGTCCTCTTCTTTGGTTTCTTTCTGAGTCCGGGATGCTATAGGACCCTTTGGAGAGGGCTCCTCTCCCCACTATCACTGCTGAGAGATTTAGGAGCAAGTGCAGTAGTCGGAGAAGGGGATTGTCTTGGATTATGTAACCTAAAAATGCGTATTTTATTTCATCTGTTGAAAGCTGTTTTTTGGGAGATGTTTTATCCTTCTAACTCCAGGGGGAAGGGGGGCGGATGCCTTCTGATAATGGCTCAGCCATTAAAACCAGATGGGGCAGTGTTTCTTATCTCTTTCACCACCCCTCCATCCTCCAGGGGGTCATGTTCTGATAATGGGCCATTAGGGCCCACCAATGACATGACACATTCCATCATCCCATTGTGAGATGCTCCACCCAGTGGAGGAGGACCCAGCTGTTCCCAGCTAGATAAAACCTGGGACTGAAGATCACTAGGTATCCATTTTTTTTCCACTGGATTCCCAGAGGAAGACTGGACCCATCTCGTCACCACTGGACTTTCTACAGGACCATCTCTACTCCACAGAACCACATCTGTTACTCCAGGAGGATTTATTTGGACTGCTTCCAACACCCTGAGCAACAGGGTGCCAGGTTGTATCCCTGACTCTGTCAGGGTTTTTTCCAGGATTTTTGTTTGCTTCCTTGCTTGTTTTTTTGGTTTTTTTTTTGTATTACTACGTTTGTATTTTCCATTTATTTTAATATTCCTAGTAAAGAACTGTTACTCCTATTCCCATATCTTTGCCTGAGAGCCCCTAATTGCAAAATTATAATAATTTGGAGGGAAGGGGGTTTACATTCTCCATTCCAAGGGAGGCTCTAGCTTTCCTTGGCAGACAACTGTCTTTCAAAACCAAGAGAATTTGCCTTAGTCTTTGACAGCAATAACAGAAATCAGTTTTCCTTAGTTTCACTACTAATTTAATTTTTGGCTTATTTGAGGCAAACTGAGCAGATTGCATTTGTAGTCGAATATCACACAAAAGGCTCTGGAATGGTTAAAACCAGAGCAATGTTGTTAAAGCACAAATGCTACACCATTCACACCTTGCTGCTTAAGAGGAGCAGTGTTTGTTGAAAGGCTTAATACTTAGAGCTAGAGTAGCACTGTGATGGGACCTAAAGTTAATTCATGTTCGGTCTTGTGATATGTAATATAAAGTTAATTCGCGTTCGGTCTGAATTAAGCTCTGTAAAATATGAAGTGTATTTAGGGTTAAAAATTGAACTGTGAGAGGAGGACATGAGGGTTGAGAGACAGGGAGGGTTCCTGCCAGGAAAAGCCTCAGGACAACCGTTAAATCAGTGAATGGAAGAGATGATGAGATAGACCATGTCTCCCCCGGAGATGGACCTGCTAACGACCCAGTGATCAAGACCAGATGGATATCTTATCTGTTCCGGCCAAGTTTACCATTTCTAAACACCTCTCCTGAGCAAGCAATCATGACATTGTTTTCCTCAAGAACCTATTCAACCAACCAGAGACATGGACATGAATACCTGATGAAGCAACAGAAGGATTGGAGCACTAGGTCGCTCTCCACTCTCAGCGGAGGACTGTATAAAAACCAGCGGCTCAGGACACACTGTGTGAACAGGGCAGATTCGGAGTGATTGGGTCCGTTTCTGTGTTCACCCAGTGCCGAAACCCGGGGTTTGACACTGTTCCTTTTAATTGTGGCTGTTAGAGACTGAATTTAAGTCTCGAAATAAAATTCTATAGTTTGATGTACGAAATTGGGCTTGATCATTTATTAAAATCTGGTGACCCCGACGTGATGGTCTGATTTCGGGCCCCTCGGACCCCTGTCTCTGGCCAGGAGGCGCCCCGCTGATTTCAGCAGCCTGGCAGAGCCAGGAGACCCTGTGGGACCGATCAAACCACACGACGAACTTAAGCCAAAAAAACTACACTTAAAAGGAGGATAGGCGAGATCAGAGCTCTCGGGGAACTTGGGGAGGTCCAGGGTAAAGGGCCTCCACAGCCACGGCGAAGATACAACTCATAAAACTCTACGTGCACGAAGAATCCACGCAAGAAAAGGATCGTAAGTATTGCGTGGTTGAGTGGGTGTGACCGAGCGTGTGAGTGAGACGTGATTTTATCACGAAGCAAGAGGGACCCCAAGATCACAGTTCCACTTCCCCACGAGGGGTGTGGTTGGTCGCGGGGGAAGCGAGAGTTACGTGGGTAAAAGACGCACCTCACACATAAAACCTGAAACTCGGGGAGTTCGGGGGTCGGTCACAGGAAGGCTGAAAGGGAAGGGACGTCCTCAGGAGTTCCGGGACTGGTAAACCTTTCAGCCTAGGACCAGGAAAGGCTCCGGGAGAAAAAGAAAAAGGGAGAGGTCATCACCAGGGGAAAACCGAGGAGGGGCTGATCACCCTTAGGGTTAGTAGCTAATGATACCATAAAATGGGGCAAAAGAAGAGTAAAGCCCAGGAGAAATCCGCAGAGAAATCCGCAAAGGGATTAGAAAAGGGCATTCCAGAAATTCCGTTTGAGAGCCCGTTGGGGTGGATATTAGAACATTGGGAGGAATGCCCTGCACGAAGAAAGAAATCTAAGGAAAAAATGATACATTATTGTGTGGAGATTTGGGGAGGGGTTGAAGTACGGGACTATGCAATATGGCCCATCTTCGGAACATTTGAGAGATGGATTTGTAATGCGTTTGTCAGCTACGTGAAAGGAAAAAGGAATAATGAGGAGTACGAATATGCTAGAATTTGGGAAAGAACAGATACTAAACTTTTTCCAGTAAGACTTAACAATCCTGCTGGAACCCCGAGTAATAAATGGGAACCTTTAGACAATCTTCCCCCGCCATACCTAATGCAACCCCCACAACCTGCACAGAAACCAGTTGTCCCTCCAGAACCCCCAGGGCCCGGGCTCCCACCTTTGCAAGGGGTTCCAGCACCGCCGCTGATGGCCTCAGCGCCTCCTCTGGGACTGCAGCTCCCGCAAACAGGGGTTCAGCCCCTGCCCTCTGGGCTCCCTCCCCCGCTGGAACCTAAGCCGGTTCCCCGCCTTTCTGGCAAGGTGCCCAGCCTCCCACGCCCCAAGCCCCGCTTCTCGATCCCCCATCGCCTGAATTGGAATTGGCCTCTTTCCTCAGCCCCACTCCACAGGCACCTCAGAACCTGCAAGAAGCCAGGTATACCCCACCCGCCAGGAGAACCAGGAGGCAGCTAAAAAGGATAAATGAAGTGGAGAGTGAAAATGAGGGCGAGGGAAATAACCTTTTCCCTTTACGGGAAGTGCCCACTGCTCCAGGAATTATTGGATACGTAAGCGTACCAATTAATACAGGTGATGTGAGGGCTTTCAAAAAGGAAATGGGTAAACTTATGGATGATCCTTTGGGGGTCTCAGAAAGACTGGATGAGTTTTTAGGTACTAGCATATACTCATATGAAGATCTTACCACAATATTAAGGTCACTGTTTAACACCGAGGAAAGGGAAATGATAAGGCAAGCAGGAATAAGGGAGTAGGAACGTCGAAACCCCCAAAGCACCCCGGGAGACCAAAAATGGCCAAGCCAGGAACCCCGATGGAATGCTCAGACAGAAGAAGGCAGAAGAAGTATGATTGATATGAGGAACGTAATAATCCAAGGCATCAGGGAGGCAGTGCCTAGGGGACAAAACCTGAGTAAAGTGTTTGGGGAATGTCAGGGGAAGGATGAAATCCCCACTGAATGGTTAGAAAGACTGAGAAAAAGCCTCCAGGTATACTCCGGGACAGACCCTGATTCCCCTGTGGGGGAAGTATTATTAAAAACCCAATTTGTGGCAAAATCATGGGAAGATATACGGAGGAAACTAGAAAAAATAGAGGGTTGGTAGGAAAAGAGTTTGCAGGAATTGCTGAGGGAAGCTCAGAAAGTATATATGAGGAGAGATGAGGAGAAACAGAAAATGCAGGCAAAGGTGTTGGTAGCAGCAGTGAGGGAAGCCCAAAAACAGGACCATCCTCAAGATTTAGGAAAAACCATGAAAAGGGTCCCACTGAAAAAGCCAGCGCCCCCTCAGAGGAGAACCCCTAACAACCAAGGGCAAGGTCCCAAATGTTTTTATTGCTAAAAGAAGGGACATCTGAAAAGGGATTGCAAAAAGAGAATGAGGGATGAGAGAATGTTTCAAGAAGATTAGGGATGTCAAGGGCTTTTTATTTTAGGGTCTGTAACATCTAAAGAGCCTGAGGTAAAACTTAAAATAGGACCCAAAAGGAAGGAGTTGGATTTCCTTGTGGATTCGGGGGCCGAGAAAAGTACATTTAAACAATTGCCCCCAGGGTGTAAAATAAGTAAGGATTCTATGATGGCCATAGGGGACAAAAGGGAACCCTTTAAAGTTCCTGTAGTCAAGGATGTAGAAATTGAACCTGAAAATAAGATTTTCTTAGGAGATATGCTATTAGTTGAAAAGGCCAATTATAACCTATTAGGCCGAGATCTGATAGTTGCATTAAGCATTAATTTAATAGTGAAAGATTCCAAATTGATAGTGAGTTTATATAAATTGACCCTCGAGGTTGAGAGGGAAATTAACCCCAAGGTGTGGCACACTGGAGGGGAGGCAGGGAGACTGGAAATGGAACCTATCTCGATCGAAATCGAAAGACCAGAGGACCCCATAAGGGTGAAGAAATACCCTATCTCCCTGGAGGGGAGGCGAGGATTAAAGCCTATAATAGAGGATTTAATAGCTAAGGGGATCCTGGAACCATGCATGTCCCGACATAACACACCTATCCTGGCAATACGAAAAACAGATGGGAGCTATCGGTTAGTTCAGGACTTAAGAGCAGTAAATGAGAGAACCAAGACACGGTTCCCCATGGTAACAAACCTATACACTCTTTTGAACCGGGTTTCCCCAGAGGATATATAGTATAGCGTAATAGACCTAAAGGATGCTTTCTGGACTTGTCCATTGGCAGAAGGAAGTCGAGACTATTTTGCTTTTCAGTGGGAAGACCCAGATACAAATTGGAAACAGCAGCTAAGATGGGCGTCCCTTCCCCAGGGGTTTGTAGACTCGCCTAACCTGTTTGGTCAGGCACTAGAACAATTACTGAGACAATTTTCCCCGAGGGAAGGGACTAAGATCCTGCAATACGTAGATGACCTGCTAATTGTGGGACAAGAAGAAAAGAATGTGAAAGCTTGCACCATATCTTTGCTGAACTTCTTAGGAGAAAAGGGACTAAAAGTCTCAAAGTCTAAACTGCAGTTTGCAGAGCCTGAGGTAAAGTATTTAGGACATTGGATTACAAAAGGGAAAAAAAGATTAGACCCGGAGAGGGTGGCTGGCATAATAGAATTACCTCCCCCGAAAAACAAAAGACAAGTGAGACAGCTGCTGGGGCTCCTCGGATATTGCCGACAGTGGATAGAAGGTTATAGTGAGAAGGTGAAGTTCTTGTATGAGAAATTAACCACAGATAAGCTGAAGTGGACTGAGCAAAACGAAAGAGAGTTTAGGTATGTAAAGGAAGCTTTGGTAGTAGCTCCTGTATTGAGTCTCCCTGATGTGAAAAGCCAATTCCAGTTGTTCATAGATATGAGCAACCACACAGCCCATAGAGTATTAACACAAGATTAGGCAGGGGACAAAAAACCCGTAAGTTATTGTTACCCTGGTTTTTCTGAGTTTCTTTATTAGCCTTTTGATTTTCATAAATGGAGTCAGATCTTTTAGTTACTGTAGAATATTAGAGCAGTTTTTCTACCTTTCCCACAGAAGTAATATAAACAAATCCTTTGTTTTTCATTCTTTGTCCTTTGTTTGCATATTTCTAACCTGAAAACAATTGTAACTGACAATTCGTCTGGCCACTGAGGCTGAGGGGTGGAAACCCCAAAAAGCCAATCTTCTGCTAGACCCACAAATGTATAAAAGTAAAAGAATAAACAAAGGGGGTCTCTTCTCTCCGCCCTTTCAGCTGGAAGCTGGATCAGAAGAACCTCTGCAGAAATCTCTTGTCTTCGTGTGATTTCTTTGTGTTTCACGGTGACAAGTTATGTCTCTAAATTACTAGATCCGGTAAGCAGGGGATGGCCCACATGCCTACAGGCAATTGTGGCAGTAGCCCTGCTGGTAGAAGAAGCTAAGAAAATAACCTTTGGGGCTCCGTTAGCAGTATATACTCCACATAGTGTAAGGACTGTCTTGCAGCAAAAGGCAGATAAGTGGCTTACAGACACTAGACTTTTAAAATACAAGGCCATACTCATCCACGCGCCTGAATTAGAACTAAGAACAACCACAGCCAAAAACCCAGCCGAATTCCTCTTTGGAGAAGCCTCGGAAGGGCTCACCCACAATTGCGCTGAAATGATAGAACTCCAAACTCAGATTAGGGCAGATTTAGAGGAAGAGGAGCTGGAGGAAGGGGAAAAATGGTTTGTAGATGGATCAGCCCGAGTTTTAGAAGGGAAAAGGAAATCAGGCTATGCTGTCATAGATGGAAAAACAGGAAAAGTAGTAGAATCTGGCCCTTTGAGCGCAACCTGGTCAGCACAAGCATGTGAACTATATGCAGTCTTGCAGACTCTAAAGGGGCTAAAAGGAAGGGTAGGGACCATTTACACGGATTCAAAAAATGCCTTTGGAGTGGTTCACACTTTTGGGAAAATTTGGGAAGAAAGGGGATTAATAAACACCCGGGGAAAAGGTCTAGTGCATGAAAGTTTAATAAAACAAATTTTGGAGGCTATAAGAGAACCAAAAGCTATCTCAGTAGTATATGTAAAAGGGCATCAGATGGGAATGCAATTCAGAACAAGAGGAAACAATCTAGCAGATCAGGAGGCAAAAAGGGCAGCGCTCCTTACCCTATATGCTCCAGAAACCAGAGAAGGTGAAACCCAGGAATTTCCTCCCTGTCCTTCTGAAAAGGAGGTGGAGGAATACAAAAAGATAGGAGGGATACTAGAAGACAGGAAGTGGAAATTACCAGATGGTAGAGAATTGATACCAAAGAATTATGCCAGAAAAATCTTAAAAAGGCTACATTTGCAGACCCACTGGGGAGCACAAGCTCTGGCTGAACAATTTTTGAAGTTCTTTGGGTGCAAAGGAATCTATGAACTAGCAAAACAGGAGGTCCAGGGATGTATGACATGTCAAAGGATAAATATATCTAGGATCAGGCAGGTATCCCCAGGGGGACGCCCTTTGGCATACCGCCCATTTGGAAGAATCCAGGTAGATTTTACTGAATTACCTAAAATTGGGAGGCATAGATACCTGTTAGTGATAGTGGATCAACTAACTCACTGGGTAGAAGCATTCCCTAGTCCTCGGGCCACCGCTCAAGTGGTTGCTAAGAAACTGCTAGAGGAAATAATACCAAGATATGGGATTGCAGACTACATAGATTCAGATCAGGGGACGCACTTCACCTCCAAAATCATAAAACATTTGGCAAATGCCCTAGGAATCTGGTGGGAATACCATACACCCTGGCACCCCCAGAGTTCGGGACGGGTAGAAAGGATGAATCAAACATTAAAAGCTAAATTATCAAAACTTATGCTTGAGACCAAAATGTCATGGGTGAAGTGCCTCCCCCTTGCACTTTTAAACATCAGGACTCAACCCCACTCCGGAACAGGGTTATCTCCCTTCGAGATGCTCTATGGAATGCCATATGAACATGGAATGCCAGTGGGACATCCTCGGGTTGAGGATTGTCAGATACAATCTTATCTTGTATCAATTAATAAAAATTTACAGGAGCTTCAAAAGCATGGACTGATATTACAGAGTACACCCTTAGGATTTGCCATCCATAAAATCCAGCCGAGAGACAAGGTTTTAATCAAGATGTGGAGAGAAGCGCCGTTAACTCCTCATTGGAAGGGACCTTTCCTCATCCTCTTGACCACGGATGCTGCCGTCAGAACCGTGGAAAAAGCTGGACACACGCTTCCCGAGTAAAAAAGATCGAACCACGAGACAACACTCCGGAGTGGAGAATAACCTCCTCACCAGGAGACCTGAAGCTGAAAATCCACCGACGGCATACGATAAGTTGTCTTCAAGTCGGGTGTACCTGTAATCCTTTCATTCATTTTAAGTGTGGTTATTGTAACGAAGATTGGGTAGCACATTTTTCCAGAGGGTTCAGACCTTGGGGCCTGTGTGAAAACTGTTTGGAAGAGGAGAGGTGGCTCACAAACCTTTTTCTAGTCCTTGCCACTGAGGGAGGTATATTGGAATTAGATTCCCCAGGGTGGTTCCATTTATACACAGACGGATTGAGGGGGAAGCTAAATACGAAAGCCGAACCTTTGGCAATTGAGTGTAGGAGGGCAGTAAAAGTACCCTGTATAGCAGACCAAATAAAATTGGCCAGGTGAGGCACTTATAAAAGGCGATATGCTAACAGGACAGACTATGGAGGCCCTTGCTGCCAAGAAGATGGATTACCTCGCCACTGGTGGCAACCTGGTGGGCGGAGGCAAAGGCAGAGGGGTACACCTATGGGTAATCCTAGTGATCCTGAGCCTAGTCATGTGCCGCACGAATAGCCTCCCCAGCCCTAAGAGACAAATGGGGCAGGAAAGAAAGTGCCTGAAAGAGACTCAGCAAGAGCCTACCTGGGGCCAGAATGTAGCTTTTCGGGTACATTTTAATTGCCCAGGAATTCAACAAAGGGGGCTTTGTAACCACAACGGAAGTTGGTTCAAAATATGTGAGTTAAAAGAAAGGACCATATACCATGACCCAGTGGCAATGTCTAGGAAAAGGCGAGATATAAGTAGCATGCCCATAATCCCCATATGTGATAAGTGTAATAAAACAGTGTGGGTTGGGGGCAAGAAGGAATCCACCTTTGTGGCATACTTCCAGGTTAACAAACTATGTTATGATCAGAGTAAATTAGGGATGTGTATGATGAACGGAAAAACCTATTGGGTAGGGAATAATGTAAAACTTAATACAGCTTCCCTAAACAGCGGGCCCATCATATTAGATCTGCTAAATGAAAATGATGAAAGATTTTGCTTGAAGCTAGAAGGAACTTTCTGCTTCTCCAAAAATGAGGAAGGGATGGACCCAGAAAACAAAATACAGGAAGTGGCCCAGGAATTAAAGAGACAGGAGTCAGAAGCAAAAAGAAAGAGGATGGAACAAGAGAGAATACGGTCACTCAGCGAACAATACGAGCAATTAGAAAGGCAATATAGTGATTAGGGTTTGCCGGCCTCTAGTAAAAATCTTTTTATAGAACTGATGCAGGAAATTGCCAACGAATTAGGACTGTAAAACTGTTGGATTTGCGGGGGACTGAATTCAGATGAGAAATGGCCCTGGAAAGGTGAGAGTTTGGCGCCAGAACAGTTTCTAAAATGGGACAATCAAATGATAAAAACTATGTCACGGCCTGGAGGGCGGATCTTAGACCAAAGAATAATAGGGACAATATGCATCAGTAGAGAAGGAAATAGGTATACCGAAATAGTGGGATATACCCCTTGCATATCCACTCTGGCTGTCAATTCTAATAATAAGACTAAGGTCTGGCAACCTAAGCCACCTGCAGGATATTGGAGTAGAAAGAAAGAAAAAGAGTGTGAATGGATTAACGAAATTGAGCTATGCTGGAATAAACTTGCTGGAGCCAACCCCTACCAATCATTGGGGAACATAAAAGATTTTTGGGAAATGCCTGAAAGCACAGAAATTAAGTGGAAAGCCCCAAGTGGAATCTATTTGATATGTGGGAAAAAGGCCTATAGCGAGCTACCCCGCAGATGGAAGGGGTCTTGCACTCTGGGGATGATCAGACCCTCCTTTTTTCACGCTACCCTGATCAGAAAGCAACCTACTAGGTGCTCTGCTATATGAGACCCTAAACAGGCAGAAAAGAGAGATAAAAAGAGAACTCCCGAATGCAGGAGGAAACCAAAAATGGGGAAGCGAGGAATGGCCTGCTGAATGAATAATAAAATATTATGGCCCTGCTACTTGGGCCCAGGATGGAAGTTGGGGTTACAGAACCCCAGTCTATTTACTGAATAGGTTGATCAGATTGCAGGCCATGGTAGAAATAGTCTCAAATCACACTTCAGATGCATTAGAGCTATTGGCCCAGCAGCACTCACAAATGAGGGCTTTCTTGTATCAGAATAGAATTGCTTTAGACTACCTGTTTGCAGAGGAAGGAGAGGTCTGCAAGAAATTCAACGAATCAGAATGTTGCATAGAGATAAATGACTATGGAGAAACCATCAGAGGCCTAGCAGCTGAAATAAAGAAGGTACCACGTGTACCAGTTCAAAAATGGAATTCGATCCTCCAAGCCTCTTGGTGGGACCAATTGTTTGAGATTGGGGCTTGGTGGAAGAAAGTGGGGTTCTTCATTTTATGTTCAGTGGCAGGAGTCATCTTTCTACCATGCCTGATACCGTGTTTCATTCGACTCATACACGCAGTAGTACAAAGTATGCAAATTGCAGCATTACCCACAGATCCCGAATTAGCCTCAGGGGGCTTTAGCAAGAACAGTAAAATATCAAAAATCATGAAATTAAATGAGGAAAGAAGCAGGGCAGCAGAAGTTCTGGCAAAATTCGAGGCCTGAGTAGAAGAAGAAGAGGAGTGTAAGAAACATTGGGATGAACCAGAAGAAGAGTGGGATGACTATAAAGATGATGTATAAAAGGTTCTTTTGGTGTTTAGTAAAATGCTTGTTAAGAGGCTTTTTTTTTTTTGTCAAAGAAAAAAAAAAAGGCAATAACAGGAACACGAATTAAATGTGTTTATATAGAAGGGGAGGGATTGTGATATGTGACCTAAAGTTAATTCGTGTTCAGTATTGTGATATGTAATATAAAGTTAATTCGCGTTCGGTCTGAATTAAGCTCTGTAAAATATGAAGTGTATTTAGGGTTAAAAATTGAACTGTGAGAGGAGGACATGAGGGTTGAGAGACAGGGAGGGTTCCTGCCAGGAAAAGCCTCAGGACAACCGTTAAATCAGTGAATGGAAGAGATGATGAGATAGACCATGTCTCCCCCGGAGATGGACCTGCTAACGACCCAGTGATCAAGACCAGATGGATATCTTATCTGTTCCGGCCAAGCTTACCATTTCTAAACACCTCTCCGGAGCAAGCAATCATAACATTGTTTTACCACAAGAACCTATTCAACCAACCAGAGACATGGACATGAATACCTGATGAGGCAACAGAGAGAGACTGGAGCACTAGGTCACTCTCCACTCTCAGCAGAGGACTGTATAAAAACCAGCGGCTCAGGACACACTTTGTGAACAGGGTAGATTTGGAGCGATAGAGTCCATTTCTGTGTTCACCCAGTGCCGAAACCCGGGGTTCGACGCTGTTCCTTTTAATTGTGGCTGTTAGAGACTGAATTTAAGTCTCGAAATAAAATTCTATATTTTGATTTACGAAATTGGGCTTGATCATTTTATTACAATGAGTGTCTGCTTCTTGCTCCTCAAGGTTGCTCCTCAAGGTTGCTCCTCCATGATGGCCCTTGCCTTACCAGCTAACCCCTTCTTTTATCTCACTCATCCTTATTGGATATAGCTGTTACTCATCAGGAGCAAGGCTGTATTGGTTAATTAACACATCTGTTACTTAAAGGTACAGAACTTAACATACAGCATAAACAGAACAGACAACTGGGGATACAAGCATCAAAAAGTCACCCCAGGACAGCTTTCTATTTTTCACTGCAGAATTTCCTGTGTTCTAACCTGAGTGAAATCATCACAGAACCAGTTTAAAATATTGAGGATTTTTCCATTAAAAATGCCCCAAGAAATCTGGATTCAATGGATTCAATGGAAACTAACTAAAACTGAAGAGCTGCTCCTACGGCTTTTGAAAATATCTGAAAGAAATATGATTTAGTTATAACTTAATTGTGATTCAAGAATCAATGAATGCTTAGATGAGTGAAAGAAAGCTCAAAAAGACACAAACACAAACAATAAAACCACTTTTACTTATTATTGTCCAATTATTTTCTCAGGCTGCTGGTTATGTTTCCTTTACTGGACTTTCATTTGATTTCTTTGGTGCCTATGCTTTAATGTAAATGGGGCTTTCCAGATTTTCATTTTTAAGCATATTTTGGGTAATTGTTTGTCATGGATTAACACAACTTAGTTTTTAGTTAAAGTAGAAACAGTTCCCTGTCAGGACCTTAGAATTGGTTTAGAAGGGATAGTGTTAGGAAAATTAATCCACGAACATCAGAAGTTTATGTCCAAAAAGGAGACAGAGGAGTCCTTTTACTTTATTCGAATAAAAGGAGAGGCCATGGGGCATTTCCCTTGGGGTCTCTCAGTTTTTCAGAGGACGCAGACTCCTTTTTATCCTAATTTCCCAGCCGCATTTCCCTCTCTCTTTCCCCATTGGCTGAGGTACTTGAGAGGTACAGACTTCCCGAAATGCCTAAGTCCTCAGATTCCCCTTTTAATGTATAACCCGCCCCCTAATTTTTAATTTTTATGGGATTTATGGGTTTTCCCCATTGTTGCTTTCATCTTTCAATATTCAATTTCATTTACAAACAAACCTATAGTTTGTTTGTAAAGGCAAATATCTTCTTCTCCATTCATCAATCAATAGAATCCTTCCCATTGTTTCTCTTATCTCTCAGTGCTAGTTTTATCTACCAGCAGACCCAGGGCTTGTTTGTAAAGACAAATCTTATCTTTCCTCTCAACAGGCACCTATCAGAGACCATTTTAAAATGTTGACATATTAGTTAACCACTGAGGAACGACTTTGTGAATACACATATAAAGCTGAGACTGTGTCCAAGAAGGCCCTTTTCCTTCCGGCCAGTAGAACAGGTAACATCAGCTGTGCGCCAGCTGGGGCGAGCCGGGCCAAGCCTTGCTGCCCCCCTGGGCTTGTGGGGCCAGGCCCAGTGGCAGCTGGCAGCGGGGGAGGGGAGGAAAAGCCCCGGCTACTAACATCTAGCAAGTTTGAGCTCGCCACGGCAGCTGCCCTTGCCGCCGGCCAGGGCTAAGAGGGGAGTGATGTTCCCCTCTCCGGGCCCCAGGGAGCAGCTTTGAGTGGGCCCATGGCATGAGATCAAGGGGTGAAGGAGAAGGCATCCACCAGCCTCCCCCATCAGCACACCTTTAAGTTTTCACAACCATGCAGCCTAAAGGTGGAGCCCGACAAAGATCATGTAACGACTGCAGGCCTAGGCAGATTTAACTATTTCCTGACAAAAATAAGACTTTTTAAAACTCTAATGCTCCTTTTAAGTAAGAAGAAAAAGTACAGAGTGAACATAGAGAGGACATGGCATAAAGTCATTGAAGAGCAAGTGAAAAGACTTTTTTAAGAAGAGGGATTAAAAAGTTTGCCATTTTAAGCTAAATTTCTCTTATCAATCCATAGTATTAAACTCAGTATATGTAGATTATCCCTTTAAATCATGGGAAAATATGCATTTAGAGAGATGATTGTTTAAATTTGTGGATTATGAGCAAAGGTATCTGTAGTAGACTAAGTGAAGTAGCTGTAATTCTTGTGATCCCATAAGATATTTAAACAAAGAGAGATGAGAAGCCCTCTGTGCCAGTAAAAAAGTGAAAAGACATCTCTGTTCCCCAAGATGAAAAATCCTTTGCCTTTAGAGCTGTTCATCTTTTAAAAGTAACACCCCAGTATGCAAGAGATCCATAACCCATAAACAGCTTAGGAAACTGCTAATGTGATATATGTCCTAAAGTTAATTCATGTTAAGCAATAAAATATATCATTCGTTCACGGCAGAATGTAATAATGTATCATATAGCATTAATCTACTTTAAACTAAAAGGTGTGTACAGGGTTAACTGAGACGAAAGCTGCACGGAGGGGCACGGGGAATTTCTGCCGGGAATCGTTGCAAAGACAGCACAAAGGAATGGAAAAGGGAGATGGGTGTCCTGATGATCTCCTGATTGTATCAGATCACTATCTTATCTGTTCCGGCCCGATGTTACCATTTCCAAAACTTCTCCAGACGCAGCAATCAAGACATTGTTCTGCTTTTGAGGAACTATTCAACGGACCCCGGACACGAACATGAATATCTAATGAAGCTACCGCGAGGCACGGGTCTCACGGTCTCAGTCGGCCCTCGGCGAGAGACTGTATAAAAATCCGCAGTATGAGACCCAATTTGTGAACTGAGGGGGGTAACAGGCTGGCAGAGTCGGTTACTGTATTCACCCAGTGCCGAAATCCCGGGATTCAACGCTGTCCCTTTTAATTGTGGCTACCGGAGACTGTGTTTGAGTCTCATAATAAAATTCTAAATTTTGATTCACTGAATTTGGCTTATTGAGTTTATTACACTAATAAGAGGGGATTTCACAGAAGCAAAGTTTCCCTGGGCAGCTGTTTTTGTAAGAGTTGAGACCCACAAGAGAACTGTTCTAAGTTAGCAGTAGAGGAAATTCCATGGTAAACTAAGAGAGACTCCTCTCCCTAAAAAAATAATATTATTTTTAAATAGTAAAATAACTAAAAATTAAAAACTAAAAATTAAAAAATTAACTACTACAAAGTCAACACTGTAGTACAAGGAAGAGTGTTTTGAAAGTTTCATTTTTTCATTCTTATCTTCTTTTAGCGTGTGTGTTAATAAATCTACCTGTTTACCTTTAAGTTTGGGCCTGCTTTGCTTCTCCTAATCCTATCTCACAGAAGGAAAAAAAGAGTAGATATTCAAACCACTACACTAAATTTAACAAACAGAAATAGGCAAACATAAAACCACTACATTGTTCTAGTGGCCACCCTCTCTAAATTCAGTGACAAATGTCAGCATTTCAGCCTATCCAAATGCTAAATACAACCTTTTCTTCTCCTATTTATAATTCACTTCTTTTAGTTGATAGCTAAAAAAGTATATAAAGTTGCTATTTAGTATACTAAATATTTATGCTAAATAGTATACTAATACTATAATTATTTACTAAAATACCCTTATTTACTAAAATACCATTTTTGATTGCATAAAAAATGAAGTGGTCTGACCCAATCAAACAAAATCCCAACACCCCAATAATTCTTTGCTCTCTGCTGTCGTCCTTGTCATCCTTTGACTCTGGATGGAAATATGTCCAAATTTTTATTCTTCAAGCTTATTTTGATCAACAAGAGTCCTGCCAGACTTGCAGCTCCTCATTTTTATTGCTTGGTTTCCAGAGTGGAATCCTGTCACCGAGACGCACAAAGCAATCACACGCAGACAAGAGATTTTCGCAGAGGTTCTTCTGATCCAGCTCCCAGCTGAAAGAGCGGAGAGAAGAGGAGCCCCTTTGTTTATTTTTTTACTTTTTATACATTTGTGGGTCTAGCAGAAGATTGGCTTTTTGGGGTTTCCACCCCTCAGCCTCAGTGGCCAGACCAATTGTCAGTTACAATTGTTTTCAGGTTAGAAATATGCAAAGGACAGAGAATGAAAAACAAAGGATTTGTTTATGTTACATCTGTGAGAAAGGTAGAAAACTGCTCTTAATATTGTACAATAACTAAAATGATCTGACTCCATTTAAGAAAATCAAAAGGCTCTGAAAAACTCAGAAAAACCAGGGTAACAGAATCCAAACCCAGCTGAGTTTCTGTCAATGCAGAGAAAGATTTCCAAACTCAGAGCAGGAATTTCTATGTAGAAAACAGGGAGCTGCCTTATCCCAATGCTATACTCTCAAATCTTGCCCTTGGGAACTTAAGCATGGTCTATTCAATGTCTTCCCCACTATGAGGCTCTTCCTCACAACAAAGTGTGGTGTGTAGGATCATTCCCATTCTTTCCCCTTCAGAGAGGGATGGAAGATTTGGAGGGTAAACAGGGTAGAAAGAAACCCGAAAAAAACCAGAACTCGCAAGAGAAGTCTCAGTAAGGATTTTATATTTGAAAATTATTTCTGTTCTGTGGTGGTGCAGAACTGTTTTATTAGATTTTTGTAAGAAGTTTATGTTATGGTTCGTTTCACTGTATCCCCAATTCTGTATCCCTTTTGTGTTGTCTGTATAATAAGGTGTTTTGTGTCAATCATCCCATACCTCACATGACATGTAACATCCCCTCTGCCCCAACCCCCCTCTCTGGGGCAGCTTGTCTATCACTCCCGGGGTCCCTCCCGGATTGTGAAATCTCCGGGAGAGGGCTTCAGGTGATAGGTAGCCTGAGGGAAATTCCTTTGGCTCTGGACTTTAGTGGTCTGAAGTTTGGGGGTGGGCACACCTTGTTACCCCCTGAATCCCCTGATTTGTTGTCTTTTTGTATCCTCCCTGGGACCCTCCCCCGCTTATAGGGGGTAGGAGGGAGGAAGAGGCTCTCTCAGCCGCTGGGTTCTCAGCCTGGAAGCTCTCAGCCGCTCGCCTCGGAGCTTGGAGATCTCTGCTAATAAACATCTTTTAACCTGCTAAGCTGAGAGCCAGCCTTTTCTCTTCTGCTGCTGTTGACTGTCACCTTTGGGTCCAGCTGCCAAGCCGAGAAGCCAAAACGAACTGGAAACTTTGTGTCTGTGTTGACCCGAGCTAGCTGGGGGTCAGCTCCCACCCGGAGCGGGGACACAACCGGACGCAATTGGCGCGCCAACGTGGGGCACACCACGCCGGCAGAAGCAGCTGGGACCACGTGGAGCACGGCTCCATGGTGACAGAGCGTCCAGCGCCCACGCAGGGCCCCCCAAGAGACAAGGCGGACCCTGCGAACGGACTGGGGCTGATTTAGCCCGAAGAACAGTCTCTGGGCATCACGCACCCCTGTGAAATTGACTTTTAAACAAGGCAAGTTCCAGGGGAAAGAAGGAGAGCTTCGAGCCCCGACCGGAGTCCTTCTTGCAGCAGAACATCCAGACCCACGCACCCCCCAGGCACAGGAACAGGTAAGTATACACACAAAGGGACATACTTACTGGTTTTAGGGTTCCCCCGAGGGAGGGGGATCTATTGGGGAGGAAAAAATCCTCCAAAAATAGCTGCGCAGCTAAAGGGTTAAACCTCCTGTGATTTTGAGCGAACGGGGTCCGCGGGGGGAGTGCTTTTCATCTGGGTTTGGGTTCAAAAGCAACTTAGTATCGAAACATGGGTGGAAAGCTAACGGTTGCTCAGAAAAGGTTGTATTATAACTATGCGTCAGTAGTTAACGAGGCCAAATTGAAAATCTCAAAAGGCGAGTTAAGAAGTTTTGTTCGCTGGGTTCATGTGCATTTTCCCCAAGTCTCTCCGGACAGAGTCTGCAGCCCACATTTCTGTGGCACTGTAGAAAAGGAATTAATTAGGTTGATTCAAACTGGGGACAAAAAGGCTACAAAGTATTTTACTGTAGCAATGAAGTTAAATTCGGCAATTCAATTTCAAAAGGGAATGCCGAAAGAGCCCAACGGAGAAACGTGTTCTCCCCCTCCTCCCCCCACCTCTTTTCCCCGGTCCCCATGTCCCTGGGAAAGCATTCTCGATGGAGCGGCAGGGGTCCCGCCCGCCCGCTCTGCCTCCGGGGCACCCCAGCCTCCACGCCCGTGCTGGCCCGGTGGGGCCGAGAGGGAAGTCTCAGGCAGCATTGGCCATGCTGCACGGGACAACCCTCCCTCCCCGCTTTTCCCGGTTCAAAAATGCCGGGTTCGGTTTTCTGTGGAGGGTGAAATCGGGTCCAAATCCACGTGGTCCTCTCGGGGTTACCAAGATGGCAGAGACCGCATGGCGGGGGACTCCCCCGCCCCCTCAGCGCTGCCCACCCCTTCCTACCCCAGTGACGTGATGCCCGCAGCGCGCGGCCCCGCCCTCTTCCCCGCCCCGCCTTACCCCTGTGATGTCGGGTGCCTGCCGTGTGACCCCGCCCCCCCCAGCCCCGCGCCGTGTGGCCCCGCCCCCACCCCACGTGGTGCCGGCCCCGACACGTGTGGCCCCGCCCCCGCCCCGCGTGCCGCGGCAGCGCTGCCCCCCCCAACCCCCTGTGGCTGCGCGTGCGCACTGCGGCACCCCTTCCCCCCCGCAGCCGCCGCGCCGCCGCCCGCCCCGGAGCAGCCCGGTCCCGCCCCGCTGGGGCTCGATCCCGCTCCCCCGGGATCCCCCCCCGCCCCCCCCACTCCTCGATGATGTCACCCCCCGGGCAAGCCGCGGCCCTTGCAGGGACTCGGTTGCCAGGCGACCAAGTGCCTCAGGGCACAGGCGTCCCAGCTCCCTCAAACCCGGAAGTGCCCGAGCAGGGAACGGGAGCAGAGACAGCTGCCAGCTCCTGCTCCATTCCCACCCTTGCCCTTGTTACCTTCCGCAATGCCCGCGGTGGTAACAACAGGGCAGAGTACCACCCATTTCCCCGAGCCACCATCAAAGAGATCTGCAAAGCTCACAGGATATATGGCCGTGATGGGCCATATTTCAGGGGGCTTCTCAGAGCAGATCTCTCTGCAGAGGAGGTGGTCCCTGCTGATTTAAATACCTGTTTTCTTGCTTGCTGAACCCAACAGAGTACATCCTATGGGTCACAGCTTGGAAAAGGCTGCTCCAGGAGGCCTTACCAGGGCTCCTCAACCATGTTAACACTAGAGTGGATGCTCATGGAATCCCCCTCACTCTCGACCAGATGGCTGGGGAGGGGCAGTGGGCAGAAGCCACTGACCAAGTGGTCATTCCTGTCCAGTGCCTCCACGTAGTGAGAGAGACAGCCCTGACTGCATTCTTCAGCATGCAAACACAAGGTCCTGCGATTTCTTATTCGAAAATCAGGCAGGACCAAAGTGAGTCTTTCACAGATTTTGTGGAAAGGCTGTCCCGAGCTATTGAAGCTCAGGTCAAAAATGAAATGGCTCGAGAACACATTTTAACAGAGATTGCGTTTTCAAATGCAAATGATTTATGTCGTGCTGCAATTTTAAGTTTACCCCTACACCCCAAACCCACCTTACCAGACATGTTTCAGGTATGTCAGGTAAAAGTGCCTTTTATGAGCTCCTCTACAGGTCCACGGCCCAAACCTCATCAAGTTGCAGCCATGGAAACTGAAGATTCCCGAAAAACACTGAACACCGGGAAGAAGCATTCTGCGCAAAGCTCCCAGAAGTGTTTTTTGTGCGAGAATTTGGGGCATTGGGTTTCCAAATGCCCCCTCAAGAAAGAAGTAGAGGACCTCAAAAACAAAAAAGGGGGAGGGGAAGGGGGAAAAGGGAGAGGGTTTAAACCCTCACAATAAAACTGGTGAAAGAGCGCAGGTCCGCCCTGCGTGAGGAAAAAAATGGGGTGGACCGGGCAGGAGGGGAGGGGAAAGGGAGCCAAGGGAAAAAGAAGGAGAAGCTGCAATGCCCCATTCAGGGTGGCAGCAAACATAACACACTGGAAATGACTTACACGGACCATGACATGGCACAACCAATTTTGACAACCAATTCTAAATATACCCCCTACAGGTTGCAGCTCACGGAGGGTTTGCACCTGAAAGACGACAACTGGAATTTTGTGTCAGTTGACAACAGTGAGCAGGGTACCTGGCCAAGGGTCAAAGGTAAGCTCATCGTTGTGGGGGACTGCAAACACACCCCAAAAGAGATCGAAATTCTTCCAGGAACATTTGATAACAATCCTGGAAAGTTCGTTCTCTGGCTACGCTGCACTCACCCACCAACATTCCTACCTAAAGGGCAGACAGTTGCCCAGATCATACCCACCTGGGAACACCTGGAAGAAGACAACATACCAACAGCTTGTCCTGTGCACAACATCACAGAAGTGAAACCCCAGGTGGGATGTGAGTTACAGGTGGGTGATGAGGCCATTAACATCACAGGCCTGCTCCACACGGACATGGACGTGACTGTAATCCCAGCCAAGCACTGGCTGTCACGTTGGGCCTTGGGAAACGTGGCAGGACACATGCAAGGAATAGGGGGAATGCAATTGGCCAAACAATCAAAGAGTGTGGTGCAAATTAAGGGGCCAAAAGGGCAGTTGGCCAGTTTACGCCCTTTTGTTTTGGATTATAGGAAACCCTTGTTGGGGAGAGACCTGATGGCCCAGTGGGGAGTCACGATTGACATCCCAGACCCCCCACAGGATTTTTGGGCGGCGGTCGCTGAGGAGCGCCCTACCCACAAGCTGAATTGGAAAACAGATGCACCAGTGTGGATTGAACAGTGGCCGCTTTCAAAACAGAAATTGAAGGCGCTCGAAGAGCTCGTGGAGGAGCAGTTAGCTAAGGGTCACATTGTAGAGACCACCAGCCCTTGGAATTCGCCGGTTTTTGTTATCCGGAAGCCGGGGAAGGACAAGTGGAGACTCCTCCAAGATCTCAGACAAATTAATAACGTGATAGAAGACATGGGCTCTCTTCAACCTGGGATGCCTACCCCGACCATGCTCCCACAAAATTGGAAATTGGCTGTTATAGATATAAAAGATTGTTTCTTCCATATTCCCCTACACCCTGACGATGCACCACGTTTTGCATTCTCGGTTCCCACTGTTAACCGAGAGGCCCCGAGGAAATGCTACCATTGGAGGGTTCTTCCCCAAGGGATGAAGGTGTCACCTATCATCTGCCAGTGGTATGTGGCTTCCTTGCTGTCCCCGGTCCACGTAGCCGCAGAGAAAGCAATCATCCATCATTATATGGATGATGTGCTTGTGTGTGCCCCCACCGATGATGTCTTGTCCCACGCACTTGACCTGACAATTAATGCATTGGTGTTTGCAGGGTTCGAGCTGCAGGAAGACAAGGTTCAAAGGATGCCACCTTGGAGGTACCTGGGGCTGGAAATTGGCAAGCGGACCACTGTGCCGCAAAAATTAGAAATCAAGGCCAAAATTCAGACCCTTGCAGATGTCCATCAGCTGTGTCGGGCATTGAATTGAGTGAGACCCTGGCTGGGCCTCACAACTGAGGACCTAGCCCCTCTTTTCAATTTATTGAAAGGGGGAGAGGAGCTGAGTTCTCCCAGGGAACTAACCCCGGAAGCGAAGGAGGCGCTGGAAAAGGTACAGCATCTCATGTCCACTCGGCAGGCTCACAGGTGTGATCCAGACCTGCCTTTCAAATTTATAATAATGGGGAAATTGCCACACCTCCATGGAGTCATTTTCCAATGGAGAAATAACATCAAAAAGGACCAGGGCAGAGAGGACCCACTTCTAATCATAGAATGGGTCTTTCTCAGCCATCAAAGGTCCAAGAGAATGACACGTCCACAGGAACTGGTGGCTGAACTGATCCGAAAAGCCAGAGTTCGGATCAGGGAATTGGCAGGGTGTGATTTTGAATGCATTCACATTCCAATTGGATTAAGATCGGGCCAGATTACAAAGGCAAAGTTAGAACACCTGCTTCAGGAGAATGAAGCACTGCAGTTTGCTCTAGATTCCTTCACTGGGCAAATCTCAATTCATCGGCCAGCCCACAAAATTTTTAATCAGGATGCCAAATTCACACTGAGTTTGAAAGATGTTCGGAGCAGGAAGCCTTTAGAGGCCCTGACAGTTTTCACGGACGCATCCGGAAAGTCCCACAAGTCAGTTATGACTTGGAAGGACCCTCAGACTCAGCAGTGGGAGGCAGATGTTGCCGAGGTGGAGGGATCACCTCAGGTTGCTGAGTTGGCCGCTGTTGTCAGGGCTTTCGAAAGGTTCCCCGAACCCTTCAATTTAGTAACGGACTCCGCTTATGTAGCGGGGGTGGTATCGAGGGCAGATCAGGCAATACTGCAGGAAGTGTCTAACACCGCACTGTTTGAGCTGCTTTCTAAGCTTGTCAAGCTTGTCTCCCACAGGGAGCAGCCATTTTTTGTGATGCATACAAGATCACACACCGATTTGCCGGGGTTCATAGCTGAGGGGAACAGAAGGGCTGATGCTCTTGCTGCTCCTGCAGCGATGGCCCCATTGCCAAGCAGTTTTGAGCAGGCAAAGCTCAGCCATCAGCTTCACCATCAGAACGCGCCTGGCCTTGTTCGTCGGTTTCACATCACCCGGGAACAGGCCAAGGCAATTGTGGCTACGTGTCCCTCATGTAATCAGCATGCACTCCCCACCTTGAGTGCAGGAGTAAACCCCAGAGGTCTGAACAGCTGTGAGCTGTGGCAGACTGACGTGACACATATCCCCCAATTCGGCCGATCTAAATATGTGCACGTGTCTGTGGACACTTTTTCCGGTGCAGTTTTTGCTTCTGCCCACGCAGGGGAGAAGACCTTGGATGCGATTAAACACCTCATCCAGGCTTTCTCCTTCATGGGCATCCCAAAAGAATTAAAAACTGATAATGGCCCAGCGTACCGTTCCAAGGAATTCTGCAGCTTCCTGCAACAATGGGGAGTGGGTCATAAAACCGGCATCCCTCATTCCCCGACAGGCCAAGCTGTAGTGGAGAGGACCCACAGAGAAATCAAAAGGGTCCTTAACCAACAACAACCGGTGTTGAAAACAGAAACACCACAGACCCGATTGGCCAGGGCTCTATTCACTTTGAATTTTTTAAACAGCACCTTTGAGTTTTTAAACCCTCCCATTGTTCGTCATTTCGGGGCAAACCCTCAGCTAAACATCAAAGAGAGGCCGCCAGTCATGGTCCGGGACCCTGAGACTGGAAGGACAGAGGGACCTCATGATTTAGTCACGTGGGGCCATGGGTACGCTTGCGTGTCCACCCCCACAGGGCCGAGATGGTTACCATCAAAATGGGTGAGGCCCTATGTCCCGAAGGTCTCGGGGGAGAAAAAGAAACTGCCACAGGTTACTCAGGCAGCTTTTAGGAGGAAAAGGAGGGAAGATTTTTCCCCGGATGGTTTCGCTTTCCTGAATGACCCCTGCTCGAATGCTGTTTGTTTGTTTTAGTTCTTCTAGTCCCAGCACCAATCCCCTGTGCTGAGGAAGTTTCACCTGCTCCTTGGTGTCCTCCTGCTTGCCAGTCTCACTGCACCTGTCTCCGGATGGTTGGTGCCCCAGCCCAAAGCCAACGTTTGGGCAACTCTCGCCAGGGCAATAGGGCAGGACCACATTTGCCTCTCAGCCACGTCAGCAGACAATCCACTCATGACCTGCCTTGTGGGGATCCCATATGGGCCCAAGGAGTTACCCACCAGGCTCTTGGAGATCACAGAGCAGGCCAATAGAGAGGGTAGCTCTAAAGGTCAATCTGTATCCCAGATATCCCCACCTGATTCCTTTCTAGAAGTGGAAATCACATTCCCTGTTAAAAATCCATTCCTGTTGTGGAAAAAATACATATCCACCCTCTCAACCTTAAGTTTCCCTCTCAATGAGTTAGAAATTTTAGGCTCCTCAAATGCTTCCTTGTGTGTTCATTTTATGTTTTCCCCCGCTCAGGGTCAGGAGAGATCCTATCAGTTTGTCTATCAGACCAAGGACGTCTACACAGCAAAAATATGGTGCGGCCGAATCGCCCATGTGGAGATGGCCTCGACTGCTGATGAGAAACCCCTGACCCTTCCTAAAGATGTATTCTTAATTTGTGGGGATAGAGCATGGGCAGGCATCCCCCCTCGCCTTGTAGGAGGACCATGTACTTTTGGCCGGTTTGGCTTATTTTCCCCCAACAAGACCACTCTCATGAATTGGCAGCAGAAGAATTCCACCAGAATAAAGGTACAAAAGAGAGATCTGACCTCACTCGATGCCAACTGTGACTCAGAAATTATACATTGGTCAAAAGTAAAGGGAGTGGCAGTCACAGTCTTTCTACCCTGGGTATCGATTGCAAAGGCTCTGGGTGAGCTAGCTCACCTAGACTGTTGGGTGGCAAAACAAGCAAATTTAACTTCCAATGCGCTGGCCGGCCTCCTATCAGACGAGGAAGTGACAAGGCAGGCAACGCTGCAAAACAGGGCAGCCATCGACTACCTCCTCCTCCTCCATGGACATCGGTGTGAGGAGTTTGAGGGGTTGTGCTGTTTCAATCTGTCAACAAAGGCTGAAGATGTCCACAAAGCCATCCAGAATATCTGAGACATGGTGAATGACATCAAGAGAGAGACTGGTGACTGGCTGAATGGATTGTTTGGGGACTGGGGAATTTCGGGCTGGGTGGGTTCAATTTTGAAATCAGTTTTGTTATTTTTGTTTGTTATTCTGTTAATTTTAATTGGATTTGGTATCATCAAAAAAAAATGTTAAGTAGATTAATTTCTAGCTCCACACATGCCCCCTCTGTGAACCATGTTGCTGTATCATCCGTGCCTGGATGGGAGGAAGACGTGGAACTGGAGGAAGGCCCAGAAGACAGGAGACACCCAGAAGAGGAACCTCAGATGGAGTGGCCTACTCAGCCAGAGTGGTTCGCCGAGAGTTACCCAGACTTCGAATATCATCCTCCTCCGTTCCAGCCCTCTTCCTGTCATTAAAACAAAAAAGGGGGAGATGTGGTGGTGCAGAACTGTTTTATTAGATTTTTGTAAGAAGTTTATGTTATGGTTCGTTTCACTGTATCCCCAATTCTGTATCCCTTTTGTGTTGTCTGTATAATAAGGTGTTTTGTGTCAATCATCCCATACCTCACATGACATGTAACATCCCCTCTGCCCCAACCCCCCTCTCTGGGGCAGCTTGTCTATCACTCCCGGGGTCCCTCCCGGATTGTGAAATCTCCGTGAGAGAGCTTCAGGTGATAGGTAGCCTGGGGGAAATTCCTTTGGCTCTGGATTTTAGTGGTCTGAAGCTTGGGGGTGGGCACACCTTGTTACCCCCTGAATCCCCTGATTTGTTGTCTTTTTGTATCCTCCCTGGGACCCTCCCCCGCTTATAGGGGGTAGGAGGGAGGAAGAGGCTCTCTCAGCCGCTGGGTTCTCAGCCTGGAAGCTCTCAGCCGCTCGCCTCGGAGCTTGAAGATCTCTGCTAATAAACATCTTTTAACCTGCTAAGCTGAGAGCCAGCCTTTTCTCTTCTGCTGCTGTTGACTGTCACCTTTGGGTCCAGCTGCTAAGCCGAGAAGCCAAAACGAACTGGAAACTTTGTGTCTGTGTTGACCCGAGCTAGCTGGGGGTCAGCTCCCACCCGGAGCGGGGACACAACCGGACACACTGTTCCCTGGTAGGAACCACTGTGCTCTGGCTGACTGACTTTAATAAGTGGAGAGGCTGCTGCCTCCCAGTCCATCCCACAGTCACTGGTATAAGCAGCAGCACAGTAACGGGGCGGGAGACACATCAGGCTGGAGATGGTTATTAAATCTGGAGCACATACTGAAGCTGCAGCTAATAAATTATGCAGTCCCCAGTTCATCACAGCTCAATCCTCAAAAAAATATGAACCAGAGGGTCATGGTAATTCATGTCTCCCTGTAACTCAGAATCCAAATTACTCTCTGAGCAAAGCATGGACAAAGACTGGTAGAAGTTCAAATTTAATTCTTATAAGAGCAGTTTCTCACTAGGAATGAAGGCTTTTAAAAACAGTGTATTTTTCTCATTACCTAAAAAAATTATGAATATCAGAAAGTAAATACAGTTGTAAGAATACAGCCAAACCTTAAGAGTGCTCACAGAAAAAAACCCAAAGAACTTCTTGGTATCATTCTTAGTCCAGTGAAGTGATGAACAATTCCCATTGTTCTCAGCCATCCTTTCCACCTAAGCAGTGAGAACTGAGATCAGCATGAAGAGAGAAGTTTCTGGTGATAGCTGTCATATTTGTTATATCTGGTGCATTTCCATGGAATCCCACACTTTCCTGTGTGCTATCTCAGCTGCAGGACTGTGAAAGACCTGAATATTACACTCAGTCACTTAAAACTGACATGCTAAATGTTATTTAGGGAGGGCAACCAGACTGGAGGAGGGTGGCATTTGCAATGGAGAAAGATCTGGCAGGGAACTGTGAAAGCGGAAATATTTTCTATATTGGTAACCAAGAGAATTGGAGAAGATGGTGCAGACCCAGCATAAGGGTCTTCAAGGCTTTGTGGTCTGTGGTGTTTCATTGTGGTTTGCTGGGTAGTGCATTTGACTGATAGTATCAGATCTTTTTCTAAATGTATGAGTTTTTTACAGTTCCTTGTTATTTTTGGCTAAGTACTCTTTTGGAGCTTCTGGGAACTTTTTTTTTTTTTAATTAACATTTTTCATTATAGACAGTGTGTTCCTTCATAAATTTCTGCACATGATCAGTGACTTGAAGCTGTTCTGTGTATCAATGTACAAATCTTTCTTATGAAGTAATAATGGAGACATTTAGTTACATGCAATAAATAGGAGGTCTTTAAGATTCAAAACTGACTGATGCATATTTTTAGTCATCAGCCAAAAATTCTAAACCAGCTTTGATACTAGAACAGAAAGAGTCTTAGTGCTCGAGATTACTCATGGATAACTCTCTTCTTCCTTGGAGAAAATGTACATATTTTATATGTGTATTTCGACTCTAAACCTGGAATATTCTGAATTCCATATATTAAAAATGCTATACAATAGCAGCTACCATAATTTCTTCGTAAAGATCACAGGTTTTCTGCTTACACACCCTACCAAAGTCCTTTTCAAGCCTTTAAAGGTAGAAACTATTTTTATTTAGACAGACAACCTAATGGAGCCAAGCTACTGTTCATATGTGCTTCCTTCCTAGGAATGATTTGCTCTTTGGAAGCAGAAGTGGTTGTTGTGGGACAAGATCTGCAAAGTCCTGCATGTCACAGCCTGCTTTTTTATCAGCTCATGCATCCCACATTATATTTTTTCCCCTTTCCTCTCATATTAGAAGTTTAAGCAGTTAAAACTTTTGTTGGTTTTTTTTTGTTGTTGTTTTATTTTTTTTAATTGGAAACAGCTGAAACTATCAATTGTGCCTGATTAATAGGTCAGTAATAGAGAGAATATATTCGGGAAAATTAATGCACCGATGTCAAATGATGTCGATGAAGATACAAAGACAAGCCAGTATAGGTGGAACATAAGGATTTCTTGATCTTATTCCTCCTCTTTGTCTTGAGACGTTAATTTTGAGGAACTAAGGATTTTTAGGAAAGTTAAGATAATAAGTTGCTGAATTAGCTGAAGTAGATAGGTAATCTTTGTTCGCAGTTAACAGAAGCCAGATCTTAGATAAGCTATCCTGGATTTAGTAACTCATTGCTTGTCAGCTTTATGTTTATGTAGCTGTGCTTGTAATGAAAAACAGAATGTGGTAAATAGTACATAAGATAGCTGCAGATTTCCTGCTTAAAGGACCCATTGAACACAGGAAACAATAAGTTCTACCAAGGATTCATTTGTCAGGAATGCATTGAAAAGGTAGAAAGGTCAGGATGAGGAAGACTCATCTTACTTCCTCATTTTGGGTGACCCCTCCCAAGAAGAGACCCCGGACTCATTTTAGGAAACAAAATACGCATGCTTAATAGCCTTATTTGCCAATTAGCATATGAAGGGAGGAATGGGAGGTGACAGGGGTATGAATATGCATTTGTATTTTGGGTATTCAAGACTTTTGTAAATAAAAGGCTTTGTAATTACCTGGTAATTTCGCAGTGCGAATTCGGGAAATATCCTGCATGCTGCCCGGCCGTAATAAACATACACTTTCTAACTTTAAACTGTTAGAGAGTTTTTGTTCGTCACAGTTGGGTATCAATACTAGATCAATACCCATATTTCTTTAATAAGTCAGTCTGATAGATTAAGGATCTCTATCTCATCTATTTGACGCAAGAGCAGCCTGCCTTTTTTGCTGTGGATCTGATTATGCTGCCTATTTTGGGAGCCGTTGACTGACTGCTCTATATTGGCTGCAGCTCTCTAGGAACCATTTGGGCAGGATGGAGCTTTGTGCTAAACAGTCACTCAACAAGCAGAGGAAGCCCTCACTGGATGCCTGTGCACAATTCCTCAGGCACTGGAATAACACAGGGGCTTGAGAGTAGATTGGGAACCCAAATACCCATCCTGAGCATGGAATAATGAAATATATGGCATGGCTGAAATCACCCAGCAGGGCAAATAGTCAAAATGTTACCTGGAGCACAGCCTGGGTATAATTTCCTGAGGTTTGCTCATTGCCCAGCAATGACTTTGTGAGAGGAGCAAAGTGCTGAATTCAATGAATCTTAAGTACCTTAATTTCAATGCAACCTTTGTGCATTTTTTTTTTTAATTACTGAATTCAGCCCAGTAATCAATCCTACAATACAGCATGTGTGCTTACCACTTATAAAATGAACCAAAGAAGGGGAAAAAAAATCAGTCTCTTGTGCTTTACCATCAGAATTGTCCATATTTCCACATACAATCTAAAATCTATGGGTAAAGTATGCATCTGATTCACCACAACTAATAGTGTAAGATTTGTAATTTGCGACTGTGTATTGGAGGAACTTTAAACTGATTTTTTTCTTCTCATTTCAGTAAGTGTTCCATCAGACTCCACTTGGAAACTTGACTTGGTTTTTAGCTGAAACTTCCACATATCACCTGGAGGTGAGCAAACACTGAAACTCTTTACCTAGGTTCATTGATTCAACATGTGCTCACTAGTTGCTATTTAAGATAATCCTGCCGTGCTGATGAATTAAAAAACCATAGTATTGATGGTTATCCTAATTTCTTCCTCTTAGAAATGTAATTTCCTGCCAATTAATCCATGCTGATACACCCACTTGTTTTTTTTCCTTTCCAAAGAAAAGGATCACAGCTCTTAACTTATTAATTAATGACCATGTTATTCAACAGTCACGATTTGCATCTAGTTCTTTATTACTTTCATATATGCAATTTTTGTTGAAAATACCTGTCCAATGGCAAATTCAACAAATTAATACTTCTGATATTCTTGCGATCCTGGAATCTCACTTCTTTGAGTGTAGACAACATGACAGTGTATGGTACATACACCACTGAACAACAGAATATAAACCCCACATTTTTCCCCCCAGTCACCTTGACTGAGCTTTAAAAATAAAATAAATGTATCAAGCAAAAACTTTACTAAAGCAGTTTAAGTGTCCATAAGTGATTTTGAACATGTTTTTCATTTCCTTTTCTGCCTACAGAATAATTATGTGGGGTTTTTATGTTGCAGTAAAAAAATTAGATCTTAAATATTAGTTCTTTTAAAATGCATTTAGAAGTGGGTGGGGAGTAGTCTCATGGGTTTGGCTTTCAATTATGATTTACCAGTTTAGGTGATTATGGATTACCTCCCTTTCAAACATACGTCTACTGACTTTAGATAACATTGTACATTGCTGCTTACTGAAAAGCAATAGTGGCTGCAGAGTTGGATTGTACAATGTCCATTTTCATTAATAATCATCCTGCAAGTAATTTGAATGTTAATGAGAAAGCAATGAGTTCTCATAGTATGCACACTGTTGTCCACCTGAAAACATTGATACTGCAGAAGCCTGTGAGAGCATTGTCTGCTAAGATTTCAAACACCATAAATATTAATATGCCTTATATTACTCACTAAATCACACATGATTAGGGAAGTCAGCATTTTGTGTTGTAAATATATGTATTACATACAGAGCTAAGAATGTTTTACGGAATTTGCTTTCTTTATACAGCTATATGCCTGCCACAATAAAAAAAATATATTCAGTTTCATGTTTTACATGAAAATCTTAAATATTTTTATACATTATTATACTGCATGCAGGAACAAGCATATTTGATAGAAATATTTCTAAAAATGAGGCCTTACTTCCCCTACAATTTCACCTGAATTCCTGTTGCTTGGTTATTTAACCAGAAAATTTTTGCATTCGAGTGGGAAGGCCCTAAAACTGGAAGAAAAACGCAGCTCACATGGTGTGTGTTACCGCAGGGGTACAAGAACTCCCCCACTGTATTTGGGGAGCAGCTTGCAAAGGATTTAGAGTCCTGGGAACCTCCACCAGGGGAAGGACAGTTACTCCAGTATGTGGATGATCTCTTAATAGCCACCCAGACCCAGGAGACATGCGTGGACAGGACGGTAAGCCTCCTAAACTTTCTAGGCCTGCAGGGGTATCGAGTATCCCAGAAGAAAGCCCAAATGGTGAGGCAAACAGTTATTTACCTGGGTTACGAAGTGAGTGCTAGACGAAGGACTTTGGGGCAGGATCGCAAGGAAGCAATATGCCAGACCCCAAAACCTCAGACAGTGAAAGAACTAAGAACCTTTTTAGGCATGGCAGGGTGGTGCAGACTGTGGATTTATAACTATGGGTTGCTTGTTAAGCCTCTGAATGCCTCGATCATGGAAGGGAGCAGAGATCTTCAGTGGACAAAAGAAGCAACTCGAGCCTTCGACCAACTAAAGAAAGCCCTTATGTCAGCTCCATCCCCGGGACTTCCAGACGTGAGTAAACCATTTTTCCTGTTATCCCACAAGAAGCAAGGGATTGCCTTAGGAATATTAGCACAGAACTTAGGCCCGTACCGGAGGGCAGTGGCCTATCTTTCCAAACAACTGGACACAGCAGCTAAAGGATGGCCAGGGTGCCTCAGAGCAGTTGCAGCAGTAGCAATAAACATCCAAGAGGCATGCAAATTGACCCTAGGCCAGAAGATGACTGTGCTAGTATCTCACACGATGTCTGCAGTCCTTGGGGCAAAAGGGGGACATTGGCTCTCCCCACAGAGGTTTCTGAACAAGATGATGTTAAAATTGTGGTAACTAACACTGTGAATCCAGCTTCCTTCCTCAGCGGGAGTATGGGAGAACCAGTGATCCATGATTGCCTGGAGACCATTGAAGCTACCTACTCGAGCCGCCCAGATCTGAAGGACACCCCGCTTGAGGATGCTGAGACCTGGTTTACTGATGGAAGCAGCTATGTCATCAGTGGAAGAAGACGTGCTGGGTATGCAGTTACCACAAGCAAGGAGGTAATAGAGTCTGGACCATTAACATCTACATGGACTCAAGGTATGCATTCGGAGTGGTTCATGCTCTAGGAGCCATCTGGAAGGAAAGAGGACTGCTGAATTCACAAGGCAAGAGTATTAAACATGCACAAGAGATACTGAGGATATTAGATGCCATACAACTACCTGAGAGATTAGCCATAATGCACATCAAGGCACACCAAAAAGTGAGCTCTGAATTGGAAGAAGGGAATATGCTGGCAGACAGAGAGGCAAAAGAAGCAGCAAAAGGTGAGGTACCTGATCAGGCTGTTGAGGCAGCATTGATTCCAGATGGAAAAATTTCTATTGAAGGTAAGCCAGTGTGCAATAAGAAAGATAAGAAACTTATCAAGGTAGAAAAGGCAAGTTATAACCAGGAGGGATGGGCTGTAACAGAAGAAGGGAAACTTGTAGTACCCTTCTATTTGCTGTGGTCATTAGTACAGAGGGAACATGAGAAAACACACCGGGGAATAGATGCCCTGTATATCCATTTGAAAGAATCATGGCCAGGAAATTGCAGGGCACAGTGATACAAGTAACTTGTCAGTGTAGTCTTTGCCTCCGAACTAACCCTAAAAATACCCCAAAGCCTAAAGTGGGACAAATTGGGAAAGGTTGTGGACCTGGGCAACAATGGCAAATTGATTTTACAGAACTGCCCAGGAAGGGAGGGTATCGTTACCTATGGTGTTAACTGATACCTTTTCAGGATGGCCAGAAGCCTTTCCTGCCAGGACAGCTAAGGCACGAGAGGTGACCAAAGCGCTGTTGCAAGAAATAATACCATGATTTGGAGTTCCAGCCACTATAACCTCAGATAGAGGACCACACTTTATTTCGAAAATTGTGCAGCAAATAAGTCACCACCTGGGAATAGACTGGGAATTGCATACCCCATACCACCCTCAATCTAGTGACCAGGTGGAAAAAATGAACCATTTGATTAAACAACAAACTGAGATTGGGGCAAGAAGCAAATTTGCCCTGGCCCCAGGCTCTCCCATTGGCCTTATTGCAAATTCAGACAAAACCAAGGGCAAAAGAGAAACTAAGCCCTTTTGAAATATTGTATGGAAGGCCATATGCAGTTCAAGGGGGAACAGCAGCCATTCAAGTAGGAGAAGAAACCCTACATGGATATATGGTGGCCCTAAATAAACAATTTAGAGAAACTGAGAAATATGTGGCTGGAACTCAAAACAGAGAACTAGATGGGCCAGTACATGATGTACAACCTGGGGATTAGGTGTATGTTAAGTCTTTTGCATAAAAAACCTTAGAACCACAATGGGAAGGACCATTCCAGGTGCTCCTCACTACCTTCACTGCAATCAAGATCAAAGAACAGAAGGCCTGGATCCATCATCCCCAAGTGAAGAAAGCCCCAGAGGGAATTTTGAAGGTCACACCAGGCAATAATGAACTGAAGCTGAAGCTCACTCGGAACAACAAATAAATGGACTAATAGTTATTATAGACATTATGTGGAAAGTTGTAATTATTGCAGTAAATGCATCCAGGCAAACAGACAACTTCACTTGTGTATATAAGAGAAGGTTGTGTCTGTCTTAGGACAGCATGCCCCACCATAAAGATAGACAACCAAATTGTAGAATTAGAGAATGTGATTTTTCCTATCGGGCACCTGTAATAGCACATCAGTATAAAGGCCAACCTAAATCTTAAAAGAAATTAGAGATAGAGAGATAAAGACATTAATTATGATACACCATGACACAGAGACCATCAAAAGGGTTTTTAGAAGGCTTGAGGAACATTTGTCTCATCAATAGTGGGATGTGCTTTTTAGGTGGTCACCAACAGGAACCGGTATACTGACCACCTTAATCCAACCTATAGTTGTGTCACTTATTTTGGTCAGCATAGGTTTAGTGTTATCTGTTGTAATACTTGTTTAGAATTGGAGGAAGCTACTACGAGTGGCAGCTTTAATATAACTGTCAAAGGCGTATGGCTTGGTTTTGAGGGACACTAGCTGCACGGCTTGGATAGATGAGGAAGACTCTGAATACTGAGTAAAAGAATTTACTCATTTCAAATAAGAAGTGGGGAATGAGACATTAAATTTGAAGAATTAGAGATTTTAGGAAAGTTAAGATAATAGTTGCTGAATTAGCTGAAGTATTTAGATAAGCTTTGCCTGCCGTTAACAGAAGCCAGATCTTAGATAAGCTATCCTGGATTTAGTAACTCATTGCTTGTCAGCTTTATGTTTATGTAGCTGTGCTTGTAATGAAAAACAGAATGTGGTAAATAGTACATAAGATAGCTGCAGATTTCCTGCTTAAAGGACCCATTGAACACAGGAAACAATAAGTTCTACCAAGGATTCATTTGTCAGGAATGCATTGAAAAGGTAGAAAGGTCAGGATGAGGAAGACTCATCTTACTTCCTCATTTTTGGTGACCCCTCCCCAGAAGAGACCCCTACTCATTTTAAGAAACAAACTACGCATGCTTAATAGCCTTTTTTGCCAATTAGCATACGAAGCGAGGAATGGGAGGTGACAGGGGTATGAATATGTATTTGTATTTTGGGTATTTAACACTTTTGTAAATAAAAGGCTCTGTAATTACCTGTGAATTTCGCAGTGCGTATTAGGGAAATGTGAAAAGTGCATATTATATGGCTCTACGCAAGATATTTACTATATGTATTATGTTGTATTGATTGTTAATGTTGTATTAATATTTTGATAGTATGGTAAATGTAGTTTTGTAGTTAAAATGTAGTTTTGATGTACCAACCACAGGAAAACGTAAATCTTTCAGAGAAAAAAGAATTTACTACTTCCTTATCAGAAGAGACCAACTTCTCCTGCCTTGCTCAGCCCTGAAGACGCCATGGAGATTAAAGGAAAAAAGTGATACTAACCAGAGACAATTCTTTGTTTGAATGGATTTTATGCATCATGTATGAAATGTATGAATATTCAACAGGCTATTGCTTTTGAGAGATAATCCTTTGTTAACAGGAGTCCTTCTCTGTGGGAGATTAGGGACAGGCGGTCGGAAGATATCGCGTTGTACGGGAAGACAGAACCCCTCCCTCAATTCTTAGTTGGTTAGTGTCCTTGATAAGGGAAGCAATACCTAACTTGTAACGTAAGCAGACGGAAGTGATGTAGCAAACAGAGGTTTTATAACTCCATGTAACCAGTTAATAAACGCCATTAGCCGTCCACCACACTGGTGTCTGTGAGCTGGTGGTCCGAGCAGCCTGGGTGTGGCTGCCGTGTCGTTCCTGAACCAGGTCGCTACGCCTCAGCGGAGGTAACAAGTGGTGCCGAAGCCCCGGGAGTCGCCCGGGAGAACGGGAGTCGCCTGGACGGGTGAACGACGGCCCAGCGGCGGGTCCAGCTCGGCGGGAGGGACGCCTCCGGACCCACGCAGAGGATGGAAGCTCTCGTGAAGGTCGTTCCTGAACCAGGTCGTTACGCCTCAGCAGAGGTAACACTTCTCTGGAGCTTTTTTGCTCGGGGAGGCACCCAGACGTCTGTAACTTTGTTTTTATTGTCTCATATTGTCCTAACCCTAATTGTTCAATTTTTTATTACTCTAATTCTATTTTTATAACCATTTTATTTACTATTAAACTTTCAAAATGTTAAAACTAGTGGTTGGCGTTTTTCACAGTTATGGTAGCAGAGGATGGTTAGAACACCTCACTGCTGGTGCCCCAGTGGAATTAGGGTGAGGACGGCGTGCCCTGCCCAGTTGGTAGCCTCACCCTCTGTTCCCCTGGTGTGACCAACAGATGCAGGTTACGATCAGTGGACAAAAGGAGGCAATAAAACAAAGAAAAGGAAAACGATCCCCTAAAAACCGCGGTAATTAGCCCCTAAGACTAAAGTGTACACAAAGACAAAGACTCGAGGACAAAGGACAGGTAAGTCCTGGTTTGGATGAGGCAAATAAGGGGGGGATGAATGTGTGTGAATGAGAGGCAGCTGGTTATCCCAGACCTGCTAAGCGAGTGCGGAGTCTCCAATGCTGCCTTTCCGTTCTTTCTCGAGAAAGACGGCCAGTAAAGAGACGAAGACGGTGATAAGAAGAGCGAGAGAACCCCCCCAGGGAAACTGGGACGGAGTTTTAGGGAACGAGTGGGACCCCTAGGAGAGAGAAAGCCAAGGGTTTTCCTAGTATAATCCATTGGAAAAAAAAAAAAATGTGGAAAGGGCCCCTAAAAATTTTGCTGAATTGAGGGATGAGAGTGCCCAAGAGCATCCAGGATTGAAACCTGCTGGGTTGAGGGATTAATATCCCAACGGCACCCAGGTTTCTGCTGGATTGAGGTTATGCCCAAGAGCATCTAGTGTTGGACAACACAGCTGGATTGAGGGATAAAAATGCCCAAGAACATCTAGGGTTGGAAAACACAGCTGGATTGAGGGGATATCCAAGAGCACCGGGACTGGCCAGTAACACCTAAAATTGTAATAGGTGATTTGAAAGTAAAAGGTACCTTACTGTTGTCTTGTTGTGTGAGAGTGAGTCACACACAAAATCTGCCTCAGCTTCCCGGGCGGGTGGGACTGTGGCAGGAGGTGTAAGTGACCCGCAAACAGGCCATTGTTCCCCCAGGCAGGTGGGGGCTATGGCAAAAATGTGTATGTGACCTGCAAACAGGTAATTTTCCCTCTGGGCGTGTGGAGTGGGGGGGTCGTGGTAAAAGAGTGTAAGTGACATGAAAATCAGGCTCATAGGTGGACGGGCACCAGAGGTGACCAGATTCTGGGCCCTCCCCAGAGGCCCAGCTATACTGGAACCCAGAGGCCAACCCCAAGGCGAGGGGGGGAACACAGAGCCACGATTCTCTGGTGACAGGGATCTGCTTCATGTCCTAAGGGTGTGAAAGAATGTGTGAAAGTGAATGAGAAATAAAGTGAGTAAGAGTAGATGGATGAAAGTATATGTAATGTTCATTGTTTCTTTTAAAATTCACTATATCTCCTTGGAAGGAGGTGTATTGTATTGAATAGTTTTGTGAGAAAAAGGGGATTTTTTTGAGTGTGTGCATAGATAGAAGTAAGTGGTCTTTAGGTTGTAAGAAAAAAAGTGAAAAACAGAGGTGGGGGACGAATAGATAAAATCTTGAAAAATGGGACAGAAAAACAGTAAGTTGGATACAAGGAAGAAAAAAGGGTGTAAAAAATTACCAACGGACATACCTCAAGATAGCCCTCTCGGCATTATGTTAGCTAACTGGGATAAAAACCCTTGTACAAGAAGAAAGGAAAAGATAAAGATGATACAATTTTGCATGATAGAATGGGCAGAGAAGGAAATAAGATCTGACCACGTTTATTGGCCCAGATACGGCTCTTTTGAGAATTGGATTTGTCAGGCTCTACATGTATTTGTAAATTCAAAAGAACAGTTTAATCCCAAAGAAAGAGAATATGCCACATGTTGGACAGGAGATTTTAGGAAAATAAAAATCTTTAACGTATCAGAAACCCCCGAGATGAAACGAGAAAAGAAAAAGGGGAAAGAAAAGGGAGGGGAACAAGAAGAAAAGAAGGAAAAAGAGTGGGATCCTTTGCAGGCTTTGCCCCCTCCGTTCCCTTTGCTCCCGCCGTTCGCAGCTGAGCCCCCTGTCCCGGGTCCCGCTTCAGCCCCGCCTGCCCCGGTTCCCGTCCCGAGTGCGGGCTCGCAGCCCGCAGCAGCCCTTCCTGCCCGTTCCCGTCCCAAGTGGCGGCTCGCAGCCCGCGGCAGCTGCGCCGGTCCCCGCATACACCCCATCCCCGGCCCCGCCGGTGAATTTGTCTGCCCCGGCCGCCTGGTCTGCGGCCGCCCTAAGGGCTGTGCCGGGCGTCCCTCCTGACGCGTGGTCTAAGACCACCTCCCCGACCGTGGCGGGGGTCCTGTCAGTCCCAGCCGTCCTATCTCCAATCGCTTCCCCCACTGCCCGATCCCCGGCTGCCCTGCCCGTGCCGGCTGCGATGGGTGCCACCGTCGCTGCTGCTTTGTCTCTGCCGGGAGCCGCTGACTCAGCCACCATTAGCCCCGTGCAAGCTGTCCACGCTCCCCTCTGGTATCCCCCAGAACTGCCCCCTCCTCTGCCGGTCCCGGCAGCAAACCCCGCCTACGCTCCGCCCTTGGAGGACCAAGCCTCGGCGCTATGCCCTCCCCTCACCCCCCTTCCTGCCCTGAGCTCCGTTCCCTCGGTAACCACAGCTACTGGTCAGAGAAACGATTTCTCCCTAGAAATGCCTTATCGAAAACTAGAAGTTCAGTTACAAGACAGCCCTCTCCTGATTCTTCCTCAAAACATGGGAAAAAGACTATAAAGGATAAAAACCAAAAATGGGATAAAGAAATAAATCTATTTCCACTAAGAGAAGTCCCAATGGGAGGGGGTGGAACAGGGTTTGTAAATGCCCCTTTGACTTCTTCTGAGGTCAGGAATTTTAAAAAAGAAATCAAAGGAATTTTGGAGGATCCCATAGGCACAGCTGAACAATTAGACCAATTTTTAGGTCCGAATATTTATACTTGGGAAGAGATGCAGTCTATAATGAAAATAATATTTTCTCAGGAAGAAAGGCAATTAATCAGAGCAGCTGGAATAAAAGTTCGGGGAAAAGAGAACCCACAGGGGCCACCCGGAGAAGACAAAATGCCAACTGTGCCTCCTGAGTGGGGTCAAAATAATGAGGAAGGGAGGAAACACATGAATGAATATCGTAATTTAATAATCAAGGAAATAAAAGAGGCAGCACCCCGAGGGCAAAATGCTAAAAAAGCTTTTGAGGCCCAGCAAGAAAAAGAAGAATCTCCAACTGAATGGTTAGACAGACTTAGGAGAAATATGAAACAATATTCCGGAATAGACCCTGAAACCGATGTAGTAAGAGCTTTGTTAAGGATTAACTTTGTTACTAATGCCTGGCCAGATATTAGAAAAAAAATAGAAAGAATTGAGGATTGGCATAATAAATCATTAGATGAGTTATTAAAGGAGGCTTGTTTGAGTCCAGGGCATTTCTTTGGTTGCCCTGGAAGGTCAGAGACCTGGGCAGAGGGGTCTGGGACCTGGACAGGGGGGTCTGGGACCCTGGCACAGAGCCCAGGAAGACACTGGCTTTGATCCCAGTCCATGGGAGAAGCTTCCTACACTGCAAGATGAATTACAGGCCACAAGAGTGTGAAAGATAGTAGTTTAGCTTATCACAGGGTGAGAAAACAGTAGGTTTGGGTTTTTAGTATGGAAGTAGATGGGAGCAAGATAGAGGATTTTGGGCATTGTCTCTTGCTTCTTCTTTCTTCTTCCTTCACTCCATTTTCTGTAGTGACGATGGCACAAAGTAGTTTAAGGAGATTGGGTCAAAGCAGAGATGACCTGTTTAGTATAATTGATAGGTATTGGCAAATAATGATAAATAAAGAGTACGTAACAATTGGTATAAGAGGCAGCGACAGCCCAGTGCGGGGGGAGTCTTCAGATGCCCGAGCAGCTGCACAGATCTTAGTTGGGCACTGAGAAAACTGTAAGATAAGAAACAATAAACAAAGCGTGCAACCTTGAAAATCAGAACCTGAAGACTCCGTCTCTTTCTTGCGTCCAGCTCAGGGCTTTGCAGAAGGCAAAAAGACTATAAAACCACCTGAATCTCGGGACAAAAATCCGAGAGAGGCTCAGAAAGTTTATGTCCGAAGAGATGAAGAGAAAGCTAAACTGAAAGCAAAACTTATGGCAGTCACCACGCGAGAAAATGATTTCCAGAAAAATCAAAAACACACAGGCACTACTTATAGATATGAAGGTTGTAGAGACAGGGGAAAGGAAAAGAATAGAACCCCAATACAAGCCAAGTCTCAGCAGCATTCCAGGAATGTCTGTTTTTACTGTGGGGGCGAAGGACATTATAGGAGAAATTGTCCTAAGCAGGTAATAGATCTGAAAATCTGCGTCCGGTTGCGTCCCCGCTCCGGGTGGGAGCTGACCCCCAGCTAGCTCGGGTCAACACAGACACAAAGTTTCCAGTTCGTTTTGGCTTCTCGGCTTGGCAGCTGGACCCAAAGGTGACAGTCAACAGCAGCAGAAGAGAAAAGGCTGGCTCTCAGCTTAGCAGGTTAAAGGATGTTTATTAGCAGAGATCTCCAAGCTCCGAGGCGAGCGGCTGAGAACCCAGTGGCTGAGAGCGATTGCTCCTCCCTCCTACCCCCTATAAGCGAGGGAGGGTCCCAGGGAGGATACAAAAAGACAACATATCAGGTGTTTCAGGGGGTAACAAGGTGTGCCCACCCCCAAGCTTCAGACCACTAAAATCCAGAGCCAAAGGAATTTCCCCCAGGCTACCTATCACCTGAAGCTCTCTCACGGAGATTTCACAATCCGGGAGGGACCCCGGGAGTGATTGACAAGCTGCCCCAGAGAGGGGGGTTGGGGCAGAGGGGATGTTACATGTCATGTGAGGTATGGGATGATTGACACAAAATACCTTATTATACAGACAACACAAAAGGGATACAGAATTGGGGATACAGTGAAACGAACCATAACATAAACTTCTTACAAAAATCTAATAAAACAGTTCTGCACCACCACAAAAATCTTCAAAGAGATTGGCAGAGAGGAGGAATAGGGAGGTCAAAGGCTCTATTTTTTAGGAGAAAAATACCATCTATAGCCTGTGATAACTCTAAAAGTGGCTTCCCAAGGAGAAGAATTGGAATTTGTGGTAGATACAGGGGCAGAAAGAACCTGCCTGCTAAATGTACCAAAAGGTTATAGTGTGAGTAAAGATACTGCAAAAGTAACAGGGGCAAAAGGAGAAACTTTTACAGTTCCAGTCATTAAAGATGTAGTAATTGAGGGGGAAACTAAAATTTGGATGGGAGATGTCTTATTGTCCCCAAGGGCAGGTAGCAACTTACTGTACAGACCCATTCCTGCCCGGAGTGTTTGAGCTTATTGGTGGCTTCGGGGGATGCTGTGGAGGAGGCCTGCCTATGGTGTGAACAGGTGAACGATCTCCTTTTGCTGGTGGCTGAGCTTAGGGAGGAAGTTGAAAGATTAAGAAGTATCAGGGAAAGTGAAATGGAAATAGACTGGTGGAGTTCAGCCCTTCCATCTTTAAGGGAGGCCTCTGACCGTGAGTCTGAGGACTTACATGCCTCCCGCTCTCAGGTAATAGAAGGGCACCTGATAAATGGAGTGGAAATGTGTCCCCGCTCGGGGAGATAATAACAAAAACTCCTCCCCATCCCTCAGCCAGGTGCCACTTCAGAATAGATATGAGGTCCTGGATCTAGAGGGCCAACTAGATGATTTAGAAGAAAATTGTCTGCCCAGTGAGTCTCCCAATTATGATTCATCTGAAAGATGCATCACCACCTCTAACATCAAGAAGAAAAGAAGGGTAATTGTAGTAGGTGACTCCCTTCTGAGGGGAACAGAGGGCCCCATATGTCAACTGGACCCATCCCACAGGGAGGTCTGCTGCCTCCCTGGGGCCTGGGTACAAACTATCACTGAGAGACTTTCTGCACTGATTCAGCCCTCTGATTATTACCCACTGCTGATACTCCAGGCTGACAGTGATGAGATTGAAAAGAGGAGTGTCAAGGCAATTAAAAGAGACTTTAGGGCACTGGGTCAGGTAATTGATAGGGCAGGAGCACAGGTAGTGTTCTGCTCAGTCCCTTTGGTGGCAGAGGAAAATGATGAAAGAAACAGGAGAACCCACACCATCAACAAGTGGCTTAAGGGTTGGTGTCATCGGCAAAATTTTGGATTCTTCGATCATGGGGAAATTTTTACAGCACCTGCTCTGCTGTAACCAAATGGGATACATCTCTCTGTTAAGGGCAAAAGATTCTTAGCTCATGAACTGGCAGAACTTGTTGAGAGGGCTTTAAACTAGGTTTGAAGGGGGAAGGGGATGCAGCTGGGCTGTCTGGAAGCAGGCCCAAGGGTTGCAAGGATGAATTAGGGGCAAAGTCAGTAGCCCAGCTAAGGTGCATGTATACCAATGCACGCAGCACGGGTAACTAAAAAGAAGAGTTGGAGGCCATGGTGCAACAGCGGAGCTATGATGTAGTTGCCATCACAGAAACATGGTGGGATGACTCACATGGCTGGAGCACTGCACTTGATGGCTACAAGCTCGTCAGAAGAGACAGGCAAGGAAGAAGAGGTGGAGGGGTGGCCCTTTATATAAGCAGACTTTTGATACCATAGGAATTGAAACTAAGGAAGATGGAATTGAATGCCTATGGGTAAGAATTAAGGGGAAGGCCAACAAGGCTGACATCCTGCTGGGAGTCTGTTATCGTCAACCCAACCAGGAAGAAGAGTTGGATAACTTATTCTATAAGCAGCTAGGTAATGTTTCAGGATCATCAGCCCTTGTTCTTGTGGGTGACTTCAACCTACCAGACATCTGCTGGGAACTTAATACAGCAGAAAAGAGGCAGTCCAGGAAATTTTTAGAGTGCATGGAGGACAACTTTTTGTCACAGCTGGTGGGTGAGCCCACCAGGGGAGGGACTATGTTAGATCTGCTGTTTGCAAATAGAGATGGGCTGGTGGGAGATGTGGTGGTTGGAGGTCGCTTGGGGCAGAGTGATCATGAAATAATAGAGTTCTCAATATTTGGTGAAGTCAGGAGGAGCACCAGTAAAACTCTTGCATTGGACTTCCGGAGGGCAGACTTTGGCCTGTTTAGGAGACTTCAGAGCATCCCTTGGGAAGCAGCCCTTAAAAACAAAGGAGTTCAGGAAAGCTGGTCGTGCTTCAAACCAGAGATTTTGATGGCACAGGAACAGACTGTCCCTGTGTGCCAAAAGGTAAGTTGACGGGGTAAAAATCCAGCCTGGATGAGCAAGGAGGTTTTGGAGGAATTTAGGAATAAAAAGAGGATGTATCAGCTTTGGAAGGAGGGTCAGGTCTCTCAGGAATATTTAAGGGGGTTGCTAGAGCATGTAGGAAAAAAATTAGGGAGGCCAGAGCTCAGTTTGAACTTAGAATGGCGACTTCTGTAAAGGATAATAAAAAATGTTTCTACAAATATATTAACGGTAAAAGGAAAGGTAAGGCCAACCTTTCTTCTCTATTGGATGAGGGAGGGAACTTAATATCTGCAGATGAGGAGAAGGCAGAAGTGCTTAATGACTACTTTGCCTCAGTTTTTAGTGAGGAGACGACTTGCCTTCAAGACAACTGCCCTCCTGGGCTGGTTGGTGGTGTCAGAGAACAGAATGGTCCCCCCTTATCCAAGAGGAGGCAGTCAGAGAACTGCTGAGATGCTTGGATATTCATAAATCTATGGGCCCAGATGGGATCCATAGAGAGAGAGTTGGCGGATGAGCTTGCAAAGCCACTCTCCATCATTTACCAACAGTCTTGGCTAACTGGTGAGGTTCCAGATGACTGGAAGCTGGCCAATGTGACACCCATTCACAGAAAGGGTGGGAGGGAGGATCCTAGTAATTATAGACCAGTCAGCCTGACCTCAGTACCTGACAAAATAATGGAACAGTTTATATTAAGTGCCATCACACAGAACTTACAGGATGGCCAGGGTATCAGACCCAGCCAGCATGGGTTTAGGAGGGGTAGGTCATGTTTGACCAACCTGATCACCTTTTATGGCCAGGTGACCCACCTGGTGGATGCAGGGAAGGCTTTGGATATTGTCTATTTGGATTTCAGCAAAGCCTTTGACACTGTCTCCCACAGCATACTCCTGGATAAGCTGGCAGCCCATGGCTTGGACAGGAGCACTCTTTGCTGGGTTAGGAACTGGCTGGATGGCTGGGCCCAGAGAGTGGTGGTGAACAGTGCTGCATCCAGCTGGTAGCCAGTCACTAGTGGTGTCCTTCAGGGGTCTGTGCTGGGGCCAGCTCTGTTCAATATTTTTATTGATGACATGGATGAAGGCATGGAGTCTTTCATTAGCAAATTTGCAGATGACACTAAGCTGGGAGCATGTGTCGACCTGTTGGAAGGACGGAGGGCTTTGCAGAAAGACCTGGATTGGTTGGACAGATGGGCAGAGTCCAATAGGATGAGGTTTAATAAGTCCAGGTGCCGAGTCCTGCACTTTGGCCACAATAACCCCCTGCAGCGTTATAGGCTGGGGACGATGTGGCTGGACAGTGCCCAGGCAGAAAGGGACCTGGGGGTACTGGCCAACAGCCGGCTGAACATGAGCCAGCAGTGTGCCCTGGTGGCCAAGAAGGCCAATGGCATCCTGGCCTGTATCAGGAACGGTGTGGCCAGCAGGAGCAGGGAGGTCATTCTTCCCTTGTACTCGGCACTGGTCAGGTCACACCTTGAGTATTGTGTCCAGTTCTGGGCCCCTCAGTTTAGGAAGGACGTTGAGATGCTTGAGCACATCCAGAGGAGGGCAACAAGGCTGGTGAGGGGCTTGGAGCACAAGCCATATGAAGAATGACTGAGGGAGCTGGGGTTGTTTAGCCTGGAGAAAAGGACTCAGAGGTGACCTTATCACTCTCTACAACTTCCTGAAGGGTGGCTGTGGTCAGCTGGGGGTTGGTCTCTTTCTTCAGGCAACAACAGAGAGAACAAGAGGACACAGTCTCAAGCTGCGACAAGGGAGATATAGGCTGGGTATTAGGAAAAAGTTTTTCACTGAAAGAGTGATAAAGTACTGGAATGGCTTGCCTGGGGAGGTGGTAGAGTCACCATCCCTAGAAGTGTTTAAAAAAAGACTGGATGTGGCACTTGGTGTCATGGTCTAGTTGAGGTATTAGAGATGGGTTGTAGTCTATGATCTTGAAGGTCTCTTCCAACCTAAAAAATTCTGTGATTCTGTGATTCTGTGGGAAGAGACTTACAAGTGAAATTAGGAATAGGGGTTACACCAGAAGATTGGAAAATGACAGCTAAAGTTTTAAAATTAGGCCAAGAGGATGAAGAAAATATTAACAAGGAAGTTTGGGCTGGGGAAGGAAATAGGGGAGGATTAAATATTGACCCTATAAGTGTTACAATAGAGAGAGAAGATTGTCCCATACGTGTACGTCAATACCCCATATCTTTAGAAGGATGGGAAAGTTTGAAGCCAGTAATAGAAGGACTAATAAAGGATGGGACATTAGAACCTTGCATGTCTCCCCATAATACCCTTATTCTCACAGTAAAGAAGCCTGATGGGAGTTATAGACTAGTACAAGATTTAAGGGAGGTTAGCAAAAGAACTCGGTCTCGTTACCCAGTGGTACCCAATCCCTATACACTTCTAAGTAAAGTTCCACCCAAGCATCAGTGGTTTAGTGTAGTGGATCTTAAAGATGCTTTTTGGGCCTGTCCACTAGCCAAGGAGAGCTGAGATATCTTTGCCTTTGAATGGGAGGATCCAAAAACTGGAAGAAAGCAGCAATTAAGATGGACGAAATTACCGCAGGGATTCATGGAGTCTCCGAACTTATTTGGGCAAGCTTTAGAAATACTACTACAAGATTTCTCCACTCCTCCTAGAATACAAATTATCCAATATGTGAATTATCTTTCACTATCTGGGGAAGATGAAGTTAGAGAAGCTACAATAAAACTTTTGAATTTTCTTGGGGAAAAAGGATTAAGGGTATCAAAAGGGAAGCTGCAATTTGTAGAACCAAGGGTAAAATATCTTGGACATTTGATAAATAAGGGTAGTTGAAGGCTCAATCCAGAGAGAATTGCAGGAATTTTATTCCTTCCACCTCCCTCTTCAATGAGGGAAATAAAAAAACTACACGGATTTTTGGGATATTGTAGATTATGGATTGAGGGGTACACACAGGCAGTAAAATTTTTGTATGAAAAATTGACAGAGGGAGGTAATATAAAATGGACCAAGGAAGATGATGATAAATTGGAAAAACTGAAGTTAAAACTGGCCTCAATACCAGCTTTAAGCTTACCCTCTGTCCTGGTTTAGGGAAAAATTTGGGAGAAAAGCCCTGACTAGGATCCCTCTGGGAAGCAAACCCAAGTGGCCCCTCCCTCCAACCGGTCTGGTAAAAAAACATCTTTGGAGAAAAGTGGAAAAAACTATTTTACTAAACAAATGAAGTGCATACAAGTATAAAGAATGAATAATATGAAACAATAAAACCTCTCCTTTTGAAGTGAGATGGCAAATTGAGAAAGTCCTTGCTGTGGGTGTAGCTTGGCTCTCTCTCAGTCTTTCATCAGCCCCAGTCCCTCTGGCACTGCTGGAAAATGCCGAGGTCCAGGCCCCGGTGGGCCGCAGGTGCAGCCCCCAGTGCTCCCCTGGGTTTTCTGTCCAGAGCAGGTTTAAACAGTTCCAAGAAAAAGGAAAAAAAACAGTCCTGGGATCATCTCTGCCCTAGCTAGCTGAAACTAACTAAAAGCAAAAAAATCTCTGTCCCGCAGTCTCTCCAAGCCTCCACCGAAGAGCCCGTCCGGAGAAGAATGTGTAGGAGTCAGGCAGTTTTCTCAAAACAAACTCCGCGCTTCTCCTTGCTCTTAGAACCAGTCTTAAAGGCACAGAACTCAATATACAGCACAAACAGAACAGACGATTGGGGATACAAGCATCATAAAGTCACTCTAGGACATTCCACCCCTTATCCCCATATCATCAATTTACCAAAACTAATATATATACTCTAGCTCTACACACACATACATCTATATAAAAACAATATGCAATATACAGCTGCATACAGTGCCAGTGCCATTCAGCAAACAGTGATAGTTACACACGGTTCTCACACAACAATTAGATCTCCCTGAGGTACGCATCGTGTTGTTCCATCTTTCTGCATTACCCACCATGTGCAACCTGGTCCCTGAGCAAAGACAATCCCATGGATGGGTTTGTCTGTGCTTGAAGCAGAATTAATCCAAACTGTCTTCCCTAACAAACCTCTTACATGTACTGCTGGGATTTTGTCTCCATCTACTGTATGTAGGGACTCAGATTGGGCAGGGCCTGCTCTGTTGGTGGAACCTCGGGTGTTAACTAACCAGGTGGCCTTTGCTAGATGCTGCTTCTAATTTTTGAATGATTCCCCACCCAGTGCTTTCAGGGTGGTTTTTAGCAGTCCATTGTATCTTTCTACTTTCCATGAAGCTGGTGCATGATAGGGGATATGGTACACCCACTCAGTGCCATGTTCCTTAGCCCAGTTGTTGATTCGGCTGTTCTTGAAATGAGTTCCATTGTCTGACTCAATCCTCTCAGGGGTACCATGCCTCCAAAGAACTTGTTTTTCAAGGCCTAGAATGGTGTTACGGGCCATAGCGTGAGGTACAGGGTAGGTCTCCAGCCATCCTGTGGTGGCTTCTACCATTGTGAGTACATAGTGCTTACCTTGGTGTGTCTGGGGCAGTGTAATATAATCAGTCTGCCAGGCTTCCCCATACTTATACTTGGACTATCACCCGCCATACCATAGGGGCTTCACCCGCTTGGC